>NW_026646902.1:0-127000 GCF_950005125.1 Chionomys nivalis | reverse complement strand
GCACCCACAGACTGAGGAAATGGGGATGTTCTATTGGGAACTCACCAAGGCCAGCTGGCTGGGGACTGAAAAAGCATGGGACAAAACCGGTCTCGCTGAACATAATGGACAATGAGGACTACTGAGAACTGAAGAACAATGGCAAGGGGTTCTTGATCCTATTGCACGTAATGGATTTGTGGGAGCCCAGGTAGTTTGGATGCTCTCCTTATTAGACCTGGATGGAGGTGGGTGGCCCTTGCACCTCCCACAGGGCAGAGAAACCTGCTTGCTCTTTGGGCTGAGGATGAAGGAAGACTTGATTGGGGGAGGGGGAGGGAATGGGAGGTGGTGACGGGGAAGAGGGAGAAATCTTTAATAATTAAATAAATAAATTAATAAAAACATAAAAAAATTTGATCCCTTCAACTTGTGCAAGAATCTCAGAATTAAAGATAAAAACGCACCACTCAGTTCTGAGGAGAGAGCCCCACCTGGGTCTCTGAGTCTCACTCTTTGGTCAAGGGGAATTGGTCAGCTCCAGGTTCAAAGAAATGATGTATCTTAAACATGACAGAGAGTAACTAAGAAAGACACCCATGGTTAATTCTGGCCTCTGCATGCATGCATACACATTTCCATAAAATGTTACACTCATCTTTTTAAACAACTGTGTTTCCAATTTATATTATACACATTTCAGTGGCAGAGCTTTGACCTTAACTTTGACTGCTCTTTGGTGTTATAGGAATGGCCGGCTGCATCCTGCCACCTGTCTCCAGCTCTGGCTAGCTTTTCCAGAAATAATTTTACAGAAACTGTATTCTTTTAAATACTGCTTGACCCATTATTTCTAGCCTCTTATTAGCTAATTCTCACATCTCGATAGAGCCATTTCAAATAATCTGTGTAGCACCATGAGCTGCTGGCTTACCAGGGAGATTCTTAAGCTGCTTCTGTCTCAGAGAGGGGTGGCATGGCATCTGTCTTACTCAGCTTCTTTCTCCCAGCATTCTGTTCTGTTTACTCTGCCTATCTAACCTGCTTTCCTATCAAAAGGGCCAAGGCAGTTTCTTTATAAACCTATAGACATACAGCCCTCCTCCATCTCTTTGGCCTGCCTCACACAATGACATTAGAAGAAATCTTTCTATAAGAACCCTGTCCACTATCTCATTTGGCCTTTTGAATCCTGTCTCCTCTCTTCCTAAGACATAAGGAAGCTAGGCTCAGGCATGTTACACAGTCTAACAAAGTTCCAACAGAAAGGAAGGATGGAATCAAGATCTGAATTTATTGCCAAAGTCTAAAATCTTAACCAAGGAACTCAGTGCATGACCATACTTTTCTTTCCACTGAGAATGAACCCACACTCTGAGGAGCTGAAAGGCAAATTCACACTGCATCTACCCCACATTGGTCCTTGACAGATGTGAAGAGTGTAGTAGGGAGCTGCGGGCCTGCTTTTCGTCCTGCCCGGCTCCTGCACGGCTAGCTTTACACCAGAAATAACAACACACAGATTGTATTCATTTAAACACTGCTTGGCCCATTTCTGTTCATGTATGTAGCACCCCAAGGAGCGCTTACCGGGAAGATTCTAGCCTACGTCCATCCTGGGTCAGAGCTTCATCGCATCTGCTGGGGAGAGGGGAGCATGGCGTCTGCTCCAGAGAGCAGAGCTGTCGAGTCTGAGCTCACTTCCTCTTCCTCCCAGCATTCTGTTCTGTTTACTCCACCCACCTATGTTTTAACCTATGAGGGCCAAGCAGTTTCTTTATTACTTAACCAATGAAATCAACAGATTGATATATGACACTCCCACATCACTTCCCCTTTTTCTGTTTAAACAAAAAAAGGAAGGCTTTAACTTTAACATAGCAAAATTACATATAACAAAACAGTTATCAAGTAAGAATTACAGTTACAATATTTACATCTATTTTATCTTTTATAACAAAGGAAAACTATAACTAACTATTCTTCAACTCCATCAAAGACTCCAGAAGAATACAATATTACCTAAGCAAACAAAAAGTAAGCAACTTCTAAACTCTAGAAATGACAGAGACATCTCACTGCCTGGACAGTCACCCAAAGTTCCTCTGTACCGTTGGGGCATCCATCTTCGGCCTAAAGGTCCATAGTATCCAGAGACGTTTCCATGAAGCAGGAAATTTAAAGGCAGTTCAGTCACTATCTGCTGTGTCCTGCAGAATGTCTCGCAGACTCTTTCATGAATCAGGAACCCCGAAAGATCATCTCACCTTTAGGCAAGTTCAGCAGTCCTCTCTCTGCGGGTTCTTTGTGTCCAGTTTATACAATAGTCCAGGCAAGAGCAGTTTCTTGCCCAAATGGCTATCAAACTCCATAAGGATCCTCTTTGATGCCCATCTTCTTCTTGAAGTAGATTGGTGCTGCCAGGAGCAGAGTGTCTCATTGTCATGAAAAACCCTAAGTTATTAAAACATTTAAAATGCCATATTCTATAATCTTTGAAAGATATGAAGAATGCCTATCTAAAATATATCTATGTACATCTAGAAAATCTAACATGATTACAAGCTTGACTATTATTGATAATTATCCATTAACAACCTATATTCATTACATTTTTAAGCGAACTACACAATCACAATACCTTAATCAATATCAGAAATACATACACATATAATAAAATTGACCTTAAATTAATATCAGTAAACCAAGATTCATATCAATGCAAATTATTCACATCTATATCATCTCCCCCTTTAAATGTAAAAGAACATTTATAAACAATATATGGGAACATGGGCGCAGTTTTTTCTCTCCAAACTGCTTCCTGCTGAATGGGGGCGCTGTTATTCGGGTCTTTTATGGGATAACCTGTCTGCTAGGTTCATCTCAGTTGGCAGTTGAGCAAAGTAATTTTTTGAAGGTGTTCACAGCAACCCTTCAGGAGGACGTGGTCCATCATACCATATTGGGATAAAGGCAATCCACAGTGTCCCATCCTCTGTGAAAACAAAAGAAGAAACTCTTTTCCAAAGTATCATATCCTTAGATCCAAATTCTGAAGTCAAGGTATTTTGAAAATATCTATCTTGGATTAGTTCAGCAGCATTTATAAACAAATATCTTTTAGCATCTGTTGCTCCTTCCTCAGCATTCAAACAATTCAAAGAGAGCATAATAGCATACAGTATCAAGATTCTCTGTGTATTTTCCATCTTTGTGCAGCTTTATTTTAACTCTATTTTGTTTATTTTTACTTTTGTTTTATATTCTCTGTATATATTTGTCCTGGAATAACTCTGTAGACCAGACTGTCCTTGAACTCTCAGAGATTCTTCTGTCTCTGACTTCCAGGCACTGGGATTAAAGGCGTGTGCTACCACACCTTGAAGTCACAGAGGTCAATCTCCCTCTGTCTCCTAAGTGTTGGGATTAAAGGTATGTACTACCACACCGAACTGCTTTCTTATTTTTGTTTTTTAACTTTTAAGAACTTTAACTTTCAGCCTGCATATATTTTTAAACACACTGTAAATCATTTAAAGTTTTCTTTGTCTTTGAATCTTTATTTACTGTATATCTCTCTTTTTATGACCACATGAGTCTTTAATTTACCAAGCAATATCAGTAGGACAAAAGCCGTGGCTTTGACGGCTGGATCCAGCCATTCCTTAGCTTTCCAGCCTCATGGCGGAGATACCAGCTGTAGCCATGTTTATCACCACAACTCTGTGGCGTTTCAAGGTCTTTGCCAACAAGCAAACTGCAGCATTACATCCACAGACAACAATCAAGTCCTCTCTCTGTAGTCGGCCCTCCTGCCTCAAACAGTCAGAGTTTGCCCTGGCAGGATGGACCAGAACGCCAGCATTTTAAAACAGCACAACTTTTTTTTTTTTTTTGCTACAGCCGAAAACAAGCATTCAGTCAGCTTTTATCAATACCATTTAAGTGTTCGTGGCAGGAACCCTTAATGAGCTGCAGGATTTTGCAGCTGAAGCTGAGTCAGGAAGCCTCTCTTAGATGAGAGCGCTTGCTTGCCTCTAGCAGGCAGAGCAGACCCGAGAAATTGTTGCTACCAAGAAAACATGCTTTACTCTATTCTTTCCCAAGCTTTCTCAAGCTTTCTGTAGATTCAGTGCCCCACGTTGGGCGCCATCTGTAGTAGGGAGCTGCGGGCCTGCTTTTCGTCCTGCCCGGCTCCTGCACGGCTAGCTTTACACCAGAAATAACAACACACAGATTGTATTCATTTAAACACTGCTTGGCCCATTTCTGTTCATGTATGTAGCACCCCAAGGAGCGCTTACCGGGAAGATTCTAGCCTACGTCCATCCTGGGTCAGAGCTTCATAGCATCTGCTGGGGAGAGGGGAGCATGGCGTCTGCTCCAGAGAGCAGAGCTGTCGAGTCTGAGCTCACTTCCTCTTCCTCCCAGCATTCTGTTCTGTTTACTCCACCCACCTATGTTTTAACCTATGAGGGACAAGCAATTTCTTTATTACTTAACCAATGAAATCAACAGATTGATATATGACACTCCAACATCAGAAGAGCATTATGATGGCCCCTGATACAATGACATTTTATTCCTCTGGAGTTGACTGGCCAGTTGGCCACCTACCTTACTCAATATTTCCTTCTGTGATTGGATTTCCAGAATCCTCCATCCCTTCACATCATTGCTAAGTCACACACTTCCCAATGCCGCTTTCAGATTTTACATAGACAGACTTTGCCACCAGAGTGATGGGATGAACTGTAGTATGTGTCCCATTATTTTATAAAAGAGGGGCCCTGAATAATAACCTTTCTATATTCCTGCAAAATCTAAACCAGAAAATCAGCATGTAAATGTGATATCCCTGCACCCCCGCAAGGAGTTAAACTGGTGGTGTAGATTGCAGTGAACAGGATTGACATTCCAATGAAGGGGCATCTCTGCCCGACTTAAGAAAAGTCTCATAGGAAGTGAAGTAGATCTGTGGCCATACAACCTTGGAGGATTTTATGAGGTAGAAATACAGATTTCTATATGAATAGACAATATATTCATAATGATGGGATGGCTATTCTTAGTTGTCAACTTGACTACATTTAGAGTTAATAAGTATTTTAATGACTGGGCATATTTATGGAGGGGTATTTCTTCTTAATTTCAATTTTGAAGTGGTAAGACACACTCCTAATCTGGATCTTTGAGATAGGACTCTTTTGAGGTGGGAAGAGGCATTTTTGTCTGGGCCACACCATCTTCTGGCAGCTTATATAAAGGAGATGGAAGGAGGAATCTCTTTCTCTGCCTGCTTGCTCTCAAAGGCAAGGCTATTCCCTCACCAGCATTAACACAGAATTCTTTATAATTCTGGTGTGTACCAAAGACTAGCTGACACATTCAGAGTCTCGGACTGAATACCTACTTTGCTTTTGGACATTCCTTTCATAGTGGGATTAACAAGGCCACAACCTATAAACCATTGTGTTAAAACTTTTTCTATGAGTTCTGTTACTCTAGAAAACTATGGCTAATAGAAATGTTACTGAATTAAATAATAGTAACATTAATTAACTCATGGGCCAGGAAGTTGGCACAGTAGGCAAAACACTTGCCATGAAAGTGAAAGGCACTGTGACTGAATTCTCAGAATCTACTTAAAATCAGGATGTGTACAAGTATCTGCAAGTCCAGTTCTCTTAAGACGAATTGGGAGGTGGAGACAGGAGACTCTTCAGAAGCTTGCTAGTGAACTAGCCTTGTATAAGCAACAAAAACAACAAAGACACCATATCAAACAAAATGGAAGGCAACCACTGATATGCTGGGTTGTCCTCCCCTCTCCTCAAGCCCACATGCTTACTGTGGCAATGCCCACTTGCACTCACATTCATGAATACACACACACATATATACACACACACACAAAGAATGAAACAGCTTCCATATGTATGAAGGCACACATACACATCCTTAGGCGCTTCTGGGCCAAGTCTGGCAGTAAGCTACCTCTCTTTGATCTAGAGTCAAACATATCCATACTTATACACAAATTAGACCACCTGTTCTGGAAAAATCAGTAACCATCTGGTTCAATGAGATAACCTGTCTCAAATATATGGCTGTGTGTGTTTCCATGTGTGAAGATATGCATTGTCAGTCTGTCTCATATGTACCTATCTCCTAAACTCAGGTTTTTCTTGACTCCTAATATGGAAGCCCTTACTTTGTTTAATTTGTTATACCTAACGAGCACAAGGATTGCCAGGAGTTCTAAGGCAAGGCCATATTATAAGTATTAAACCAGCCCAGACCCAGAAAACAAAGACCCAGAGAGTGGAAGGAAGAACATGAGTCTAGAAAGCCGTCTTGTAACCTCCACATTAACAGATGATAATGTAAGTTGGAAAAGCCTAAGACCAGGTCTCATTTCACCTCTCAAAAGAAGCAGATGAGATGTGAAGAGCAGGATCTTTGGGTGAATTTAATTATCCTACACTATCTGAGCCAATTGGAACTGGGAGCTCTCTGATTGATTCAAATTTAGAACCTGTTTTCTCTGCAGTTTCTGTAAGATGAGCAATGAGCAACCAATATGCAAAGAAAAGGGGGGACAACATAAATACTAATTTTTAAGATTCTTGACAGAAAGTAAGGACAATGAAATTTCCAGAAGTTTCTGAAAGAAATTGGAGTCAAAATATTGATCACAAATGAAGAGAATTGGGTAGAAGTATCCCATGTCCAGATATCTCAAATGCAATATGGGTGTTACTTTGCTGGTATTCAAATTAAGCCAGGATGTGCATGATGATACTTTTTATTTTAATAGTCTTTTATTTTAATGTATATTAATAAAATTTTAACTTATCAAGCTCGTGTGTTTTATTATCTTACATTGACCCCAAATTAGTTTTAAGCCAAAGTAAAGAGGGTTTAATGGTATGAGACTTCATCCAGATAATGCAGACAGCTGCTGCAGGAAAGTAGGGTACATAAAGAAAACTGACTCAGTAAATTATTCAACTAGGCATCGCCAGTGAGTAGGTTGCCAAAATAAAGGAAGCAGCCCACTTAAGAGAAAGACAGAGAGGAAGGAAGAAGAGGGAAAAGGGAACAGATCATCCGTTGAGAAAAAAAACCAGCAAAGGAAACAGAAGCTTCTTTGTTGACCATAATCTCCTCTTCTGTAAGGGCATTTCCATTCCTTCAAATGACAGACTTTCAGACAGAACATGCAAGAGAGAAAAGTGTGAACATGGTGGTGGTGAAGGGAGAGAAAAAGCTGTCTTCTGACCTCTACATAAACAGATGCATAATGTAAGTTGGAAAAGCCTAAGACCAGGTCTCCTTTCACCTCTCAAAAGAAGCAGATGAGATGTGAAGAGCAGGATCTTTGGGTGAATTTCATTTTCCTACACTACCTGAGCCAATTGGAACTGGGAGCTCTCTGATTGATTCAAATTTAGAATCCTTTTTCTCTGTGGATTCTGTTAGAAGAGCAATGAGCAACCAATATGCAAAAAATAGTGGGGACAACATAAATACTAATCTTAAATCTTTCTGACAAAAAGTAAGGACAATGAAACATCCAGAAGGTTCCAAAAAAATTTGGAGCCAAAATATTCATCGATCACTAATAAAGAGAATTCGGGAGAAGTATCCCATGTCCAGATATCTCAACTACAAGCTGAGTGTTCCTTTACTGGTATTCAAATTAAGCCAGGATGTGCATGATGTTGCTTTTTATTGTTATATCAATAGCTTTTACTTTAATGTATATTAATAAAATTTTAACACATCAAGCTTGTGTGTTTTATTATCTTACATTGACCCCAAATTTGTTTTTAAGCCAAAGTAAAGGAGGCTTTAATGATATGAGACTTCATCCAGATAATGCAGACAGCTGCTGCAGGAAAGTAGGGTACATAAAGAAAGACTACTCAGTAAATAATTCAACTAGGCATTGCCAGTTTGTAAAACCTGCAATGATGTGTCGATTGCCAAAGTAAAAGAAGCAGCCCTCTTATGAGAAAGACAGAGAGGAAGGAAGAAGAGGAAAAAGGGAAGAGATCATTTGTTGAGACCAAAAACCAGCAAAGGAAACAAAAGCTTCTTTGTTGACAATAATCTCCTCTTCTGTAAGGTCATCTCCATTGCTTCAAATGACAGACATTCAGACAGAACATGCATGAGAGAGAAGTGTGAACATGGTGAAGGTGAAGGGAGAGAAAAAGAAAGAAAACATTCTGGAGATTTAAAGACAGAGAGAATGAAACACCAGAGCATGAGTGTTTCTCTGGTACCTTCACAAAATCTTTATCAGGCCACCAGCATTCCAGATACTCCAAGACATCCAACACAAAATTTTCTTCTTGAACCCTATGACGTTTCCAGGGAGGATGGTGTTGTTCAAGAGTTCTGTGTCCTAAGCAAGAGAGAAAAGGGCACAAGATAGCAAGCAGGTGACAAGAGTGAGAAGGGGAGGGAGGGCGACTGAGTGAGTCACCCACCACCTGGACTCCTGTTAGGACTACAAAATATCCTCCACAGGTTTTGGTGGTTAGGCCTGTTAGTAATTAGGCCTTCCCCTGAAAGGGAACTATCATTCTTGCATGAGAGAGATGGATCAGCATTTAAGGTCACTTGCTTGTCTTCCAGAGGACAGAGTTTCAATTCCTCCCCCTCATACAAACATCTGTAACTCCAGTTATAAAACATCTGACCCTGGCCAACACAAGCACTGAATGCACATGGTGAACACACTAATGTGCAGATAAACTCACACTCATAAAAAGAAATTTAATCATTTCTATTAAAAATAGTAGTCACTATTTTACTTCAAACAAGCAGGGAACTATATTCAAGAGCACAATGCTCTTACTGAATGGAATTATTCAGTTCTGAGGTAGCATGACTCCCAGTTTCATGAAAAACTGCCACATTGATTTCCCAAGTAGTTGCACTAGTCTGCATTCCCGACAACAAGGGATGGGTGTTTCTCTACTCTACATCCATTTCAGCATAGTCTATCATTGGTGTTTTTGATTTTAGCCATTCTGACAGTTGTAACATGGTATAGCAGAGATGTTCTGGATTGCATTTCCCTGATTGCTAAAAAGGCTAAGCATGACATTGTCTTTTGCCCATTTGAAAGTCTTCTGTTGAGAATTCTGTGTTCAGTTAAGTACCCCTTTTTAATTGTAGTAATTTAAGTGTTAATGTCTAGTTTCTGGATTTCTTTACATATTTGGAGATCAGAATTTTGATTACGGACTGGTGAAGATTTTTCATATTCAAAGGGATGCCTTTTTGTCTTAGTGACAATGTCTTTTGCATTACAGAAGCTTCTCACTTTCAGGAGGTGTCACATTTATTCCTTTTTGGTCTCATTGTCTATGCTACTCAGGTTCAACACTGGAAGTAGTCTCCTGGGTCCATGTATTGCAGATTCATTTCAACTTCTCGTCTATCAAGTTCAATGTGGTCAGATTAATATTTAATCCATTTGTAGTTGCATTTTGTGCGTGCTGAACAATATGGATCTATTTTTCTTCTTCTACAGGTTGACACCCATTTATGCTGTCTGTCTTCACAAGTCTTTCTCCATGCTTTAAAGGAAACAAATTCTTCCCATTACAGCTCCTGTCATGTTCACCTGCTGTATTTCTCATATAGTTCATTCTGCTCTCCCTCTTACTTCCAGGTCTGATAACGATAATGTGAATTTTTCAACTAATATACCACACACCTGATGAGCTGCCTTCTTTTCCCAACCACTCCAAAGCAGCTCCAATATATTTAACAGCCAGTAGCAGTGACACTCTTTGAGACCTTATGGAGATGTTAATAGATGGAGTTCTTAAAATGGAATGGGACCCTGGTAGCTGGAAGATTCCAGAAAGTTGGGTGGGGTGAAGATAATTAAGCCACCCAATAGCAAAAATCTCATTATTCCCATTGGAACGGGCACTGTTCAATCATCTAATCTTGCACAAATGACTGACATTGACACAAAAATAATGCCAATTGTATTAACCAATTAGCATTTGTACATCTGCAGTTATATGGTTTGGAAGGTTATTTGGTGGCTTTTCCTCTGTGTGTGTGTGTGTGTGTGTGTGCTTGTGTGTCTCTGTGTGTGATTTGACCAAAGGACAACTTCAGTGGTCATTCCTCAGAAATCATCTACCATGCTTATTTAGACAGTATCACTTACAGGGACCTAGGATATTCTGAATAGAAGATGCAGTTTGGCCAGTCAGTACCAGAATCCACAGTGTCTGCCTCTCAAGCAGTGACATTACAAGCACACACTACCACGCTGGGAAGCTTTGAATAAGGTCTCTGGAGTCTGAACTCAGGCCTGTATACACACAGCTGATTTATCACTGACAAAGAAAATCTCTTTTCAGTATGTTAGTCTTAACTTTAGACTCATATAGAAAGTGATTACTCATTTTTGAATTCACAGCACAGTGACTACAGAATTCCAATGGTGTTCAAATTAAGAAAACAATATCACAAAGTTAAACAGAGTACTGATTATAAATAAGCACTTGTATACCCCATCTGCCACATGGACCTTCCTGCCCCTTCCCTTTAGTTCTCTCTGAAACTCTCCTCCAAATCCAGGCATGGGTGGCTTTTCCTGCCTTGCCGTGGCAAACTGTTGGACACTGTATGTTCTATCTTCCTCATTTAGCTAGACCAGTCATTTTATGGCATAATGTTTTTGTTAGAGTTACCTCAACTGACCACTTTAGGCTTTGGAAAAACTCAAATGACCTTAAAACAGCCAGGGAAAACATCTTAACATTGTGTCCATTATAATGTCAGTAAAAAAATTAGAAATCAAGACCTGCATCCTGGTCAAGACTTTTTAATCACCATTCCAGTTCCATCTGAGGTTACTCACTGTCTTTTGATGCCTAGATGAATTTTTGTTTTAACTAAACTTTGGCTTTCCCTAAAGCCAGTTTGAATTGTGTTTTATCACTTGGAACTGAAAAGTCTCCTGTGAGACTAGGGTATATGATCGGCTCTGGAGAATGAAGCCAGCTCATGCATCCCTTTATGTCCTAGGGGAGCTGTTAAAGAGACACTGACATTTCTACCAGCTTGAGTTTCAAGTGCAAGGATAAGTATCCTATAGCAAATCAAGGCTGTCCCTGACTCACAACCCTGTTGTATGTTTCTCACTGTCGCTGTTTCCGTGTTTCCTCTCTTCCTGCAGTTGCTTAGATTTCTGCTCCTTACCATCATCCATGTATATCTATCACTCCCTTCTCTCAGAAAATTGAAAAAGAAATTGCCATGATCTCACAGCACTATCATACACTGCCGAAGATGCACGGAAATCATCTGTCGGGGGAAATAACTCTTCATCTCCTGATCTGGGAAGGGCTAGACTTCACACTAATGTGGGGAAACAGTCTTTCAGAAGTGTATTTCTATGAGTGTTCAACTGAATGATACCACAATAGATGGCTGGGTAAGATAAGTAGAAAGAAGATTGTATGTCCTTTGAAAGCAACATAGAAGCTGACAAATACCATGGATCACAATTATTCCAAATGCATATGGGACCCTTTTTTCAAGAATGCAGAATCTGGGCTTTTTAAGCCGAAGGAAACAGAGAACTCAGTGACATTTACCCTAAGATCTCTCCTTGTCTCTGGAGCTAGAGTGCTCTTAATCATTGTCATCTTACGTTCACAGGAATGCCTATAGTGTAGACACTACCCAATGGGTGCAGCTGGAGATTTTTCAATATCTCATCACAGTTGGATCTGCTTTGCATACTGTGTGAGATCTGAGTCTAGGTTCAGCAGATGTTAAATCCTTCTACTAAGAGTAGTTTGTCAAGCAGAATTAAGGTCAATAATTTAATACCAGTGTTGTCAGAGGCTTTGGTTAACAGAAAGTTCTTGATCAAAATCTTATGGGCAAAACACAGGGAGAGAGTGGATGGTGGGAACTTTAAAAGGTTATGACTTAATACTGGGAAATAACAGATATGAAAATTGACAAGCACATAGAGCGATTGTAGATAGATAAAAAGTTATATAGATGGAAAATAGATAGAGAATAGATAGATTAATGGACAGAAAGAATTATATAAATGGACATTGATTAATATAATAATCAACATACAGATATATACAGATAGATAGATTGATACATCAATAGAATAATATAGAAACATAGAGGAAACATGTACAGAGGAATAATTATACATATCTTAGAGATACAGAGATAAATACATAGAAAGACTAATAGATACATAGATACACCTAATAGATTGAAAGTGTGATTAAATAGGAGTTAACATAGGTAGATAAGTAGATAGATGGATAGATATATGACTGACAGAGTAACAAATATACACATATGTGACAGATAAATTATAGCGCGATGATAAATAATAATTGATCATCCAAATATAAATGATTAATAGATATGTGGTGGTTTGAATAAAAATGATACTCTATCAGCCTATGGGGAGTGACATTATTGGGAGTTGTGGCCTTGTTGGAGAAAGAGTGTCACCAGAGATACTCTTTGATGTCTGAAGCTCAACATAGGTCCAGTGTCTTATTCTTCCTTCCTGCTCCCCAAGGGTCTGGATGTAGATCTCTTCCCTTCTCCTGCGCCATGTCTCCCTGAAGTCTGGTATAATTCTGCCATGATGTTAATGGTCAGAACCCAATTAAATGCTTTCCTTTATAAGACTGATGGTGGTCATGTTATCTCTTCACAGCAGTAGAAACCATAACTAAGAAAAGATAAATAGAAAGATAGATAGACAGAGAGACTGGTGTTAGATATTTGGTAAACAAATGAGGAATAAATGGATAGATGGAAGGATGGATGGATAGATGAATAATGAGAGAGATGATATTAATAGATTAAAAGAAATATAATTAATACATTATTGAAAGTCTCATGGCTTCTAGGACCCAGGAAAAGACAGAGAAGATTCCTTCAGCTGCCTAGTTATTGATATGCGGAATGAGTAATGTGCCTCCAATGCACAATACTACTAACAGTAGCTGTAAGTAACTTCCTGACACATTGATTATAACTTCTCAGAATAAAGATTCAAACTTACTCTATACACACACACTGAGCCCTGTTTAGATTGTGTCTTTCACAGTCTAGCAGGTGATTTAGCAATAAAACCATATCGGGATACTGAGGAATGAGAGCAACAGCTTTTCCACTAGAAAAGTGAGTCTTAAAATGGAAAGGAGATGCAATGGGAACTCTAAGCATGAAGTAGATCAGGGAAAACAAGTGAGAAAACTCATGTGCTGACCTATAAGTGTTCACGTGTATACAGTAGTGAGTGTACGTGTGTTTATATAAAAGGCTTTTCCTGATGTTAGTTCTCTGAAAGGCCACAGATGCAAACATCAGACTCATTCAGTATTCATCATTCCAAGTGCTGGGGTTTAACTTCTGATATCATTCCCCGAAGAAGAAGATAACAGCACTCCATGGAGAAATGGTGGATTGATAGGCAGAGGGAAGCAGAAGGCAGAAGCCTAAAATATCTCATGCATCCAGGGAGTAACTAAGTTCTCAAATATCACAAATGTCAAAGGAAAACATGAGATGGCATGAAGGCTTGTTGGTTGCTGACCAGGGACAATTTAACATCGCAGAAAACAATAATAGCTGCCATTTTAAATCTTTGGAAGAAAATGTTTCTTAATCCCAACTGCTTTTATTAAAAAAACAGTGGAGGAGAAAACTGGGTCCTTGGGGTGGCATTCCAACTCATAAACACAAAGGAATCATGAAATTAGAACCCCACCACCTGGCAGCCACCATATATGCCTTAATTGGCTCAGGTAAGAATTGTTAATGGATTCTGCCGGTGACTGGAAGTCTAAGAAAATGGCTATTTGCAAAGTGTCAGCATCTTGATGCAGAAGAAACAACTTTGAAATGAAGCAACTGCAGCTCATCCTGATGATCAAAGATACCATCACTTGTGAAGAAACAGCCTGGATATTTAAAAGGACCCATTGGAAGTACAAACAGAACTTGTAACAAGGACATGAAATAATACCAGCCAGAGGTTGTTCAACAAAGAGAAAATGAATTGTATAAGCGTGTCACAGTCTGAACACAAAGTGTGGGAATGTGCTATGGAATAGGGACAGGTCACATACAGTGTCTTAGACTAAGGCCTCAGTTGGAAAACAGTAATTTGGCTGCAATGAACACAATCAGACAAATAATAAAAAGGTTAGAAAGCATGGAGTTGAAGTAATCATTTGTAGAAATCTGTCTTTGTACAATTGAGAACCCCAGTGAATCCCTGTGGATAAGTTTTCAGGATAAAATCACAACAGAAAAACAACAACAATAATAAAAGTAACATCAATAACAATAGTAATAATAGTAATAATAATAATAATGTCATTTGTTTGTCTTGAGAAAGGACACTAACCATTGTGGGAATTCTGGAGAAGAAATTTGAGAAAGGAATTTTTTCAGAATCATGAAAGCAATCAAAAGACCAACAGAGCACAGCAAGGAGAAATAATCAATCAGGACTTGAGGTTGAAGTGCCTGATGAATATAAGTAAACACAGATAATGCTTTCTTAAATATTAGATAAGCAGCAGTTAATATGACAAGTGACATCTGTCATTTATTGAAATCTGATCTAAGAGGAAGTGATGAGGCATGTAAGCCATCATGCAGGCAATAAAGAAGGAAGGGCAGAGATGAGAATTGGGGGCTTCTGAGTCCTTGCTTGCATATGACACCTTCCTCCTCCTCATATGCCAGGATGCACCATGCCCCAGCAAAGAATCACCACTTTTGGCTCCTAGTGTTTCCAGTGGGTTTCTGTCACTTGCTGCTCATCACAGTTTGCTTTACCTTTAAACTAGCTATTAACCTTGAGTCATATGGAAAGATGGAACGGTGGCTATCTGAATGGAATAAGTGAATGTCTATCAGGCTATTACTGCTAATTGATACAGAACAGTTATACCACTGTGGGTGTTACCTTAGTGCATCCAGAAGCAAGTGGGCCTAGGCAGTATAAGATATTGCCTTGAAAGCACATCCTCCATGGCAGCTTAAACTGTCAGTAGTCTATAAGTAAAGTGATAGGGAATAATGCACTTCCTTGATTTCAGATTCAGCTGTCAGTTCCTCCCCAATAAATGTCTGGGCCTCTTCTGGCAGTGGTTTTTTTCTTTCTTTTTTTTCTTTTTAGGACGATCTCATGTTACATACCCGAGTTAATCCGCTGTCCTTCCACTCCTGCCAACTTCTCCCTTCCCCATCCTCCATCCACTACTCCAATAAGAACTCAGTGTTTGATGAGGCCAGGAAAACATATCTGATGGCTGTTTCAATTGCTAATAGCTCCCCAATAAGAGCTAAGGCCTAGAGCACCTGTACTCGATGGCCACTTCAACGGGAAAAAGTTCTTCGCTTGGGCATAAGGCCACATATGTTGCCAACAACTTCAAAAGAAACAGGAGGGCTGGAAGAGCATCAAACTCATGATAGCTTCATTTGCCAGCTGTCCCAAGTAAGCATATGACCTAAAAGATACTTTCCTAAGACAGAATTGCCAGTCTTACTACCATTAGCTCATAAGTAAGGGAGAAAACCTGGAGAGTTACCCACAGTAACTCCTCCTGTCAGCAACCCTTCAGTAAGAAAAAAATCATGGAAGTGTACCACACTCTTTGAATCTTTTTCTCCCAGTAGCTCCCCTGGTTGACGAGAGTCTGTTGCTTTGCACAAGAGGCAGAATGGGCTCTACTAAGTGTTTCTGGTACCACAAAGTCACACCACACATGGTCCAGCCTCTCAAAGGCCATTGGCCAAAGGAGTTTCCACATCACCTCCCCTTTTACCTAATAAGAATGTTCAAAACCAATACAGGACTACATATAATAAGAACAGATATCAAGTATAAAAGTTAGATTTATAGCCAGTATAGGCAATATTTTTTCTCATTTTTTTTATTCTTTTTTAATTAAAATACCCAACAGCCCCCCGTTTCCCATTTCCCTCCCTCTCCTCCCATATATTGCCCCCTCCACCTGCTATCCTCCCCCTATCTCCAGTCCTCTTGTCCTCCCCCCAGTCAATTCACCCTCCCTCTCGATACTGAAGAGCAGTCCAAATTCCCTGCCCTACAGGAAGACCAAGGTCCTCCCACTTCTATCTAGGTCCAGGAAGGTGAGCATCCAAACAGGCTAAGCTCCCACAAAGCCAGTTAATGTATTAGGATTGAAACCTAGTGCCATTTTCCTTGGCTTCTCATCAGCCTTCATTGTCCGCCATGTTCAGAGAGTCCAGTTTCAACACATGCTTATTCAGTCCCAGTCCAGCTGGCCTTGGAGAGCTCCCAATAGATCAGTTCCACTGTCACAGTGGGTGGGTGCATGCCTCGTGGTCCTGATTTCCTTGCTCATGTTCTCCCTCCTTCTGCTCCTCATTTAGACCTTAAGAGCTCAGACCGTTGCTCCAAATTGGGTCTCTGTCTCTCTCTCGATCCATCGCCAGATGAAGCTTCCCGTGCCATTCTCCTTGGCCTCTCGTCAGCTCTCATTGTCTGCCACATTCAAAGAGTCCGGTCTCTTCCCATGTTTTTTCAGTAGCAGTTCAGCTGACCTTGGTGAGCTCCCAATAGATCGGCCCCACTGTCTTAGTGGTTGGGTGCACCCCTCATGGTCCTGACTTCCTTGTTCAAGTTCTCTCTCCTTCTGCTCCTCATTATAACCTTGGGAGCTCCGTCCGGTGCTGCAGTGTGGGTCTCTGTCTCTATCTCCATCCATCGCTAGATGAAGGTTCTATGGCGATATGCAAGATATTCATCAGTATGATTATAGGATAGGTTCATTTCAGGTTCGCTATCCTCAGGTGCCCCAATGAACTACCTGGGGACATTGCCCTGGGCATCTGGTAGCCATTCCAAGTTCAAGTCTCTTGCCAACCCTTAGGTGGCTCCCTTAACTAAGGTATGAGTTTCTCTGCTCCCCTATCCAAACTTCCGATATCCCGAATCACCCCGATTTCCACAGTTCCCCTCATCCTCTCCTTCACACTTTCCTCTCCCCATCACCCCTCATCCCCATCCCACCCCACCCCCAAGATTCCAATTTTTTGCCCATCAATCTTGTCTATTTCCCATAGCTGGGAGGATATCTATATGTTTTTCCTTGGGTTTACCCTCTTGTTTAGCTTCTTTAGGATCAGAAATTATAGACTCAGTGGCCACTATCCATGGCTAGAAATCAATTATGAGTGAGTACATCCCATGATCTTCGTTTCGGGTCTGGGTTACCTCACTCAGGATCTTATTTTCTATTTCCATCCATTTGCATGCAAAATTCGAGAAGTCATTGTTTTTTACCGCAGAGTAGTACACTAATGTGTATATATTCCACATTTTCTTCATCCATTTTTCCATTGAAGGGCATCTAGGTTGCTTCCAGGTTCTGGCTATTACAAATAATGCTGCTATGAACATAGTTGAACAAATGCTTTTGTCATATGATAAGGCATCTCTTGGGTATATTCCCAAGAGTGGTAATGCTGGGTCCAGGGGTAGGTTGATCCCAATTTTTCTGAGAAACCGCCACACTGATTTCCAAAGTGGTTGCAAAAGTTTGAGTCCCACCAGCAATGGATGAGGGTACCCCTTTCTCCACAACCTCTCCAGCAAAGGCTATCCTTGGTGTTTTTGATTTTAGCCATTCTGATAGGTATAAGATGATATCTCCAAGTTGTTTTGATTTGCATTTCTCTGATCGCTAAGGAGGTTGAACATGACCTTAAATATCTTTTGGCCATTTGAACTTCATCTGTTGAGAATTCTCTGTTTAGTTCGGTGCCCCATTTTTTAATTGGCTTAATTATCCTTTTAAAGTCTAGTTTCTTGAGTTCTATATATATTTTGGAGATCAGACCTTTGTCTGTTGCAGGGTTGGTGAAGATCTTCTAACAGTCAGTAGGCTGCCTTTTTGTCTTAATGACAGTGTCCTTTGCTTTACAGAAGCTTCTCAGTTTCAGGAGGTCCCATTTATTCAATGTTGCCCTTAATGTCTGTGATGCTGGGGTTATACATAGGAAGCGATCTCCTCTGCCCACATGTTGTAGGGTACTTCCCATATTCTCTTCTATCAGGTTAGTGTGTTCAGATTGATATTGAGGTCTTTGATCCATTTGGACTTGAGTTTTGTGCATGGTGATAGATATGGGTCTATTTTTATTCTTCTACAGGTTGACATCCAATTGTGACAGCACCATTTGTTGAAGAGGCTTTCTTTCTTCCATTGTATACTTTTAGCTCCTTTATCAAAAATCAGTTGTTCATAGGTTTGTGGGTTAAAATCCGGGTCTTCTATAAGATTCCATTGGTCGACTTCTCTGTTTTTATGCCAGTACCACTCTGTTTTCATTACTGTAGCTCTGTAATAGGATTAGAAGTCATGGATGGTAATGCCTCCAGAACATCCTTTATTGTATAAGATTGTTTTGGCTATCCTGTGTTTTTTGTTTCTCCATATAAAGTTGATTATTGTCCTCTCAAGATCTGTGAAGAATTTTGATGGGATTTTAATGGGGATTGCATTGAATATATAAATTGCCTTTGGTAGAATTGCCATTTTTACTATGTTGATCCTCCCATTCCAAGAGCAAGGGAGATCCTTCCATTTTCTTGTATCCTCTTCAATTTCTTTCTTCAATGCCTTAAATTTCTTGTCAAACACTTCCTTGGTTAGAGTTACCCCAAGATATTTTATGCTTTTTGTGGCTATCGTGAAAGGTGATGATTCTCTTATTTCCCTCTCTGCTTCCATATCCTTTGTGTATAAGAGGGTGCCTGAATTTTGGAGTTGATCTTGTATCCTGCCACATTAGTAAAGGCGTTTATCAGTTGTAGGAGTTCTTTGGTGGAGTTTTTGGGGTTGCTCATGTACACTATCATATCATCTGCAAATAATGCAAGTTTATCTTCTTCCTTTCCAATTTGAATCCCCTTTATTCCCTTATGTTGTCTTATTGCTATTGCTAAAACTTTGAGAACTATATTGAAGAGGTATGGAGAGAGTGGACAGCCTGTCGTGTTCCTGATTTTAGTGGGATGGCTTTAAGTTTCTCTCCATTTAATTTGATATTAGCTGTCGGCTTGCTGTATATAGCTTTAATTAAATTTAGGTATGACCCTTGTATCCCTAATCTCTCCAAGACTTTTATCATAAAGGGATGTTGAATTTTGTCAAATGCTTTTTCAGCATCGAATGAAATGATCATATGGTTTTTTCTTTCAGTTTATTTATATGATGGATTACATTGATAGATTTGCGTATGTTAAACCAGCCCTGCATCTCTGGTGTGAAGCCTACTTGATCATAATGGATAATTTTTCTAATGTGTTCTTGGATTCGGTTTGCGAGTATTTTGTTGAGGATTTTTGCGTCGATGTTCATGAGTGAGATTGGCCTGTAATTCCCTTTCTTTGTTTGGTCCTTGTTTGGTTTTGGTATCAGAGTTACTGTAGCTTCATAAAAGGAATTTGGCAATGACTCTTCTGTTTCTATATTGTGAAATACATTAAGGAGTATAGGTATTAGCTCTGCTTGGAAGTTCTTGTAGAATTCCGCATTGAAACCATCTGGTCCTGGACTTGTTTTGGAAGGTAAGTTTTTGATAACAGCTTCTAATTCTTCACGACTAACAGGTCTATTTAGGTTGTTCACCTGGTCCTGGTTTAACTTTGGTATGTGGTATTTATCTAAAAAAGTGTCCATTTCTTTTACATTTCCAGTTTTGTGGCATACAGGCTTTTGTAGTAAGATCTAATGATTCTCTGAATTTCCTCTGTGTCTGTGGTTATGTCCTCCTTTTCATTTCTGAACTTATTAATTTGCAAATTCTCTCTCTGCCGTTTGATTAGTTTGGATAGGGGTTTATCAATCTTGTTGATTTTCTCCAGGAACCAGCTTTTTGATTCATTGATTCTTTCAATTGTTTTCTGTGCTTCTATTTTGTTCATTTCAGCCCTCAGTTTGATTATTTCCAGTCTTCTACCCCTTCTAGGTGAATCTGCTTCTTTTTTTTCTTGAGCTTTCAGGTGGGCTGTTAAGTCTCCAATGTGTGATTTCTCTGTTTTCTCTAAGTGGGCAGTTAGTACTATGAACTTTCCTCTAAGGACTGCTTTTATAGTGTCCCATAGGTTTGAGTATGTTGTTTCTTTATTTTCATTGTCTTCAAGGAAGACTTTTATTTCTTTCTTTATTTCTTCCTTAATCCAGGTATGGTTAAGTAGTTGACTATTCAGTTTCCATGAGTTTGTATGCTTTCTGGGGGTAGCATTGTTGCTGAATTATAGTTTTAATCCATGGTGATCTGATAGGATACAGGTGGTTATTAATATTTTTTTGTAACTGTGGATGTTTGCTTTGTTCCTGAGTATGTGGTCGATTTTTGAGAAGGTTCCATGAGCTGCAGAGAAGAAGTTATATTCTTTCCTATTTGGGTGGAATATTCTATAGATGTCTGTTAAGTCCATTTGATTCATTACCTCCATTAATTCTCTTTTTCTCTGTTAGGTTTCTGTCTATTTGACCTGTCCATTGGTGAGAGTGGAGTATTAAAGTCTCCGACTATTAATGTGTGCGGTTTGATGGCTGCCTTGAGTTTTAACAATGTTTCTTTAAACTACTTGGGTGCTTTTATATTAGGGGCAGAGATATTCAGGATTGAGACTTCATCCTGCTGAATTGTTCCTGTTATGAGTAGAAAATGTCCCTCTCCATCTCTTCTGATTGATTTAAGTTTCAAGTCAACTTTGTTAGAAATTAGTATGGCCACACCTGCTTGTTTCTAAGGTCCATTTACTTCATAAGCCTTATCCCAACTCTTTAATGTGAGTAGGTGCCTGTCTTTGTGGTTGAGGTGTGTTTCTTGTAAACAGCAGAATGTTGGATCCTGTTTTCGTATCCAATCTCTTAGTCTGTGCCTTTTTATAGGTGAGTTGAGTCCATTGACATTAAGTGATATTAATGACCAGTGGTTGTTAACTCCGGTCACTTTTTTAGTAGAAGATTTTGTGTGTTTCCCTTCTTTGAATTGCGCTGGTAAAGGGTCTCTAGATATCTGAGTTATTGTGGTCATTGTTGGACTCCTTGATAGGTGATTTTCCCTCTATTACTTTCTGTAAGGCTGGATTTGTGGCTATTTATTGTTTAAATTTGTTTTTATCCTGGAAAATTTTGTTTTCTCCATTTATAGTGAACAATAGCTTGGCTGGGTATAGTAGTCTGGGCTTGCATCCATGGTCTCTTAGTTTCTGCAGTACATCTATCCAGGACCTTCTGGCTTTCGTGGTTTCCATAGAGAAGTCAGGTGTAAGTCTGATAGGTTTACCTTTAAAAGTAACTTGGCCTTTTTCCTTTGCTGCTCTTAGTATTCTTTCTTTATTCTGTATGCTTTGTGTTTTGATTATTATATGGCAAGAGGATTTTTTTTGATCCAGCCTATTCGGTGTTCTGTATGCTTCTTAAACCTTCATAGGTATATCTTTCTTTATGTTGGGAAAGTTTTCTTCTATAATTTTATTAAATATATTTTCTGGACCGTTGAGCTGCGCTTCTTCTCCTTCTTCTATTCCTATTATTCTTAGGTTTGGTCTTTTTATTGTGTCCCATATTTCCTGAATGTTTTGTGATGAGAATTTGTTGGCCTTGCTGTTTTGTTTCATCAGCATGTTCATTTTCTCTATGGTATCTTCAGAATCTGAGATTCTTTCTTCTATCTCTTGTATTCTATTGGTTATGCTTACTTCTGTAGTCTCTATTCGTTTACCTAGATTTTCCCTGTCCAGCTTGCCTTCTATTTGTGTTTTCTTCTTTGCCTCCATTTCAGTTTTTAAGTCTTGAACTGTTTCCATTATTTGTTTGATTGTTTTTCCTTGGTTTCCTAGGGTGTCATTCACTGATACACTCAATTCTTCAAACTTTCTGTTATACTTCTCATCCATTTCTATAAGGGTATTTTTTACATGCTGTTTAAGGGTGTCAATCACTTTCATAAAGTTAATTTTATCTACTTCTTCATCATGATTAAGGTGTTCATGTCCTCCTGTTGTGAGGTCGCTGGGTTCTGGTGGTTTCATATAGTTTTTCAGATTGTTGGGTGAATTCTTGCATTGGCACCTGCCCATCTCTTTTCTCCGAATGCTCCCCTATGGGTCTTCTTTTACCGGATCAGGTCTCCTTGACTACTTATGTACCTTCCCATTGATGGCACTCTGCAGTGATAGCTCTCCTGGTGCTCCAGTGATGTCTCTCCTGGTACCAATATCAGATCTCCGTGCCCAAAGACGGCTTTCCTGGTACCGAGATTAGCTCTCCCACTGATGGCTCTCCTGGTGCCAAGATCAAATCCATGCATGTTGGGTAGTTTGTAAACAAAGCCCCTACCTTGCTAGTTGCAGGCAGGCCAGTGAAACAAGGGAAGTCTCGTCTGCCTACTTGCCCTGAGGATTTGCCCCCAGTGCCAGACAGACTGAGCTGGATGGTGTTATGTGCCCAAACAGGAAAGGGGGCAGAAGGAAGAAGGGTTCTGGATGCAAGTTGGGTGGGACAAGAAGAGAGAGGCAGTATTCGGGGTGTAGAGCCCCTGCAGGGACCCCAGGGAGTATAGGGTGGGGGATGAGGAACTTCAGAGTTCCCTGTCCACGACTGCTTCCTCCGCCGTTCACAAACTCACCCCACTGCTGTCTCTCCTGGTGCCGAGATCAGATCTCCTTACAGGTTGGGTAGTTCGTAATCAAAACACCTACCTTGCTTGGTGCAGGCAGGCCACTGAAACAAAGGAGGTCTCACCTGCCTACTTGCCCTGAGGATTTGCCCCCAGCACCAGACAGACTGAGCTGGATGGTGTTATGTGCCCAAATAAGAAAAGGGGCAGAAGGGAGAAGGGTTCTGGATGCAAGTTGGGTGGGACAAGATGAGAGAGGCAGTATGCGGGGTGTAGAGCCCCTGCAGGGAGCCCATGGAGTATCCAGTATAGGCAATATTGAACAAGAAATATATGCTCAAAGTTTCAATGATTATTTTATTCCTAGGAGTCTTAGTCTTGTATTAGAAATGGGTTGGCTAGACCATAAGAGGAAGTTATCTACAACTATCAAGTCTTCAACCTCCATCAAGGCCTGAGAATTGAGATAGAATATTACTTGAGTAGCCAATAAATGCATTAAAGCTGTTTCCAAAATATCCAGTAGATTACAAAGACATATGTCTACCTGGGAAATCACCCAGTGTCTCATTTGCCATGTAGAAGCAAACCACTTTGGCTAAGTCCTAGAGTAACTGACAGCCCTTTTATAGAGGCAGGAAGATTTTGAAAACAATCTTACCCTATTTTGGCAAGGTTTGACAGTCATTTTTCTTGTATCTTGCTTGTCCAGTCCAGACACCATGCATTTTATCAGTCAAACAAGTGCAATTCCTTCACCAAAGCCCAGTTTTCCAAAGAATAGTACAAACTCCAAGTACAGTGTCTTTGATGCTCAACATTCTTTCAGGAATAGATCAGTGCTGCAAAGAGCCATTGTGTCTCACATCAACAAAACCCTAAGTTATTTAAATACCAGTTTCTGCAGTTCCTTTAAGTGTTTGATGATTACCTATCTGTACAGAATACAGTCTCTATGTATCATAAGAACCTGATTATTGTAAATATATGTTTGGAAAACATGGGTGAATATTAACCTATAATACTTACTGCTTTAATATATAACGTAAAGACTATTACTTCATATTACAATATTAAACAATCTTTGAACATATGTGCAACAAATGATGACAACAGCCTCAAAATGGAAGCAGCTTATAGATACCTTGACAGAAGTAGAGATGTATGATACAGTATAATAGAGGAGTCAACCAACCTTGGAATCCAGTAATTTCAATTTTGTGGAATATATCCAGAGATACCCAATCATACTACAAAAGCATTTGTTCAACTATGTTCATACCAGCACTATTTGTTATAGCCAGAACCTGGAAACAACCTAGGTGCCCCTCAATAGAAGAATGGATAAAGAAGGTGTGGCATATATTCACTTTAGAGATGCACTCAGTGCAATAAAACAATGACATTTTGAATTTTGCATTCAAAGAATGGAAATAGAAAACATTTTACTGAGATAACCTAGATACAAAAAGATGAATAAGTTATGAACTCAATCAGAAGTGGATTCAAGTCATAAGCAACGGACATTGGGCCTATAATTCATGATCCTACAGAAGAAAACAAGAAGGAGAACCCAAAGAAAAACATATATTTATCTTCCTAGATACTGGATGTAGACAAGATTGCCAGATGAAAGTTGGGATCATGGGGGTGGCAGTGGGGAGAGAGAAGGTAGAATGGGAGGATTGGGAATAGGGATGAATGAGATTGAGGAAGGATGGATATCGGAGCAGAAAAGAAGATATCACAAGGAAGGGAACCAATTTAGGGATGGCAAAAGACTTGGCTCTAGAGGGGGTCCCAGGTGCCCTGGAAGATGTCCATAGCTCTTACATCTTGCAGCAGATGAGGGTGTCCCTGAACTGGCCTTATTCCATAGCCCTACTGATAAATATCTTGCATATCACCTTAGAACCTTCATCTAGCAATGTATGGAGATAGAGACACTGACACACATTGGAGCACTGGACTTAGTTCCCAATGTTCAAATGAAGATCATAAGGAGAGAGAACATGAGTAGGGGAGTTAGGACCTCAAGAATTGCTTCCACCAACAGAGACTACGGGACATATCTAATAGAAGCTCAGCAAGTCCAGCTGGACTGATACTGAATGAGTATGTGATCAAACAAGATTCTCTGAATGTGCCTGACACTGAAAACTGACTGAGAAGCCAATGATAATGGTACTGGGTTTTGATTCTACTGCGTGTACTGATTTTTGCACGCCTAGTCTGTTTGGATTCAGACCTTCCTAGACATGGATGGAGTGGGGAGGGCCTCGGACTTCCCACTGGGTAGGGCACTCTGTTATCTCTGAGGACTGCAGAGGGACAGAGAGGGGGATGGCAGAGTGTGAGTGAAATTTGAAGAAGGGAAGTGAAAATTTTTAATAAATAAATTAAATAAAATAATACCATACCAAGAGATACATTTTTATCAGTGGAATTTTCTGCCTACCATTAATGAGATCAAGAGAAATAGGAAAAGATGCTAAAGAAATATGTGATAGAGATCTTAGAGGATGAGATGATACATAAGTGATAAAGACAGATGATAATGAAGAGGTCATAGAGAAAGAGATGACATAGAGATTAAAGAGCAAGATATGATAGAGCAAAAGATGATAGAAGAAGATATGATAGAGAAAGAGATGCTAGAGAAGAGATGCTAAAAAATGTGATGGTAGATTACGGGATGATAGTGGAAGAGATGATAGAAGAAAAGATGAGAGAGAATCAGATGATAGAGAAGTGTTAGAGGAAATCATGATGGAGGAAATATGATAGAGGAAGAGATGATAGAGAAAGACATAGTAGAGAAATAGAAGACAGAGAAAGAGATGGCAGAGAAATAATAGAGTAAGAGAAGATAGAGAGATGGTAGAATAGGGGAAGATAGACTGGAGAATGAAATGATGGCAGATAGAGGTAATTGAGAAATGAATAATAGATGATCGAGAACAAGATGATAGAGTAAGTGATGACAGAGGTATTAGAGAAACTGATGATAGATAATAGACAATACAGAAAGAGATGATAAAGAAAATGTTATCATAGTAAGATACGATAGTAAATGCAATGATAGAGGAAGAGATGATGAGAAAGAGATGAAAGAGGAAGTGATGATAGACAAAGACATGGAGGAAAAAGTGATGATAGAGGAAGTGATGATTGAGCCATGATGAGAAATAGAAGAGATGATACATGTGATAGAGAAAGGGATGGAAGAGAGACAAGAAAAATAATTGCTGGAGGATAGACATAGGGACAATAGAGAGATGATAGAAAAGGAGATGATAATGAGATGACAGAGTGATGATAGAGATGATAAAGAGATGACAAAGAGATTATAGAGAGATGATAGACAATGAGATGAACTAGAGATAATACAGGAAAAGATGATAGTATAGAAAAAGAAATGATGGAGTATAGAGATGATAGAGAGATGGTGAAAGGTATATGGAAAAAAATCGTGAAATACATACAGAAAGAAGAGCAAATTGTAGATACAGATAGCCCTTTCATTGCTTGGTCACGGAGACCCAAGTTTTCACACAGAAACTACATTAATTACAACCTTGTTTCTCCAGTAGCTCACACATATGCCTAGCTAGCTCTTATAACTTAAATTAACCCATAGGTCTTATCTAAGATTAGCCTTGTGGTTTGGTAGCTTACTCAGTGCAGCATTCACATCTTGTTTCCAATACATCTGGATGGCGATTGCAGAATGAATATTTTCCTCTTCCCAGGATTCTCCTAGTCTGTTTACCCTGCCTATACTACCTGCCTGGATTCTGGCCAATGAACATTTTATTGAACCAACACAAATAACAAATATATACAGGATATAAGAGCATTATTCCACAGTAGTAAACAAAATGTCCCAACACTTCAAGATAACTGAGTTCAAACCTGGCCACTTTTACAATATGGAGCCTTACCCTGGAATTCTGGTCTACTAAGTTACACTGTATCAAGACGCTTTTCCACAAGGTCAGGGCAATCCTTCAAACTATAAGAGGCACACAGGTAAACTAACTTGGGAGTTCCCTCACTATATACATGAGTCAGCAGAAGCCATAGAAACAAATTACTTGATACAGAGTCATTCTAGTTCTAAGCAAATGACTCTAAATATTCTGCTAGAAAATTTTTAGATGACCAATATGTGCAGGACTATCAGCTGTTAGCATGACGAGGGCGCAAGGCTGATGCATAGAGTGTATATATAGGACTGAAATTTCAAAACCCATCTATTCATAATTTGGTCTTTATACTTCGAGACAAAAAGGATGCTTTTCTTTTAATTTCAGAAAGTTTGGCCAAGCTCTCAAACTCTCCAATCTCTCCCAAACTCCAGATAAAGGAACACATTAAATATGAAAATTCAACTTCCTTGTGACTAACATGATATGCCTTCTCATTGGCTAAGGCCATTCACACAATAGACTGCAACTTATACCTTCAAAATATATACTAAAGCTAAACAAATGAAATAAAACAGAGCTCTTTGTTTTAAAGAAAAAAGGGGAACTACTGTGGGATAACATTCTTGTAGACTATAAAGATTAGTCACTGGAAAGGTACAGACTTTCCTGTAACTAGGCAGGTAATATAGTTGAGGCTACTACACTAAGTGAAATATGGGAAGGGGATGGCAGAGTGACTTATCAGCTAGAGGCAGAAAAAAAATAATGAGAATGACTTATTGAGAAAAGGTAATAAGCCATGTTTCTAAACATAGATAAGAATTAAGGGTTAATATAAAATGTAACAGCTAGCCCTAGCCAATAATAAGTGTGAGCTAATCGGCCAAATAGTTCATAATTAATATAAGCCTCTGTGTGCTCTTTAGAAGTAAGTCACTCTGGGAATAGGCAGGATAAACTCATCTGTCAACAAGAAGGTAATATGGAGGATCTTAAATGATGCATGCATGGATAGCCCTGGGAAGTAGAAACAGAAAAGAGCACCCGAAAAAATTGGGAACAGTGGAGGAGGAAAGGTGGGAGGAAGAGGATGGAGATGGAAGAAGGGGAAGGCAAGGAGAAATGAAAGAATGGGATGGTTGAGATTCAAGAAGGACAGAGATGGAGAAAAATGAAGAAAATATCTCTTATTTATTTATTTCTATGTTTGTTAAAGATTTCTGCCTCCACCCCACCACCACCTACCATTTCCCTCCCCCAATCAAGTCCCCATCCCTCATCAGCCCTAATAGCAATCAGGGTTCCCTGCCCTGTGGGAAGTCCAAAGACCATCCACCTCCATCCCATCTAGTAGGAGGAGTATCCAAACTGCCTAGGCTCCCACAAAGCCAGTATGTGCAGTAGGATCAAAAACCCATTACCATTGTTCTTGAGTTCTCAGTAGTCCTCTTTGTCCGCTATGTTCAGTGCGTCTGGTTTTATCCCATGCTTTTTCTGACCCAGGCCAGCTGGCCTAGGTGAGTTCCCAATAGAACATCCCCATTATCTCAGTGCACACCTCATGGTCCTGAGTTCCTTGCTTGTGCTCTCTCTCCTTCTGCTCCTGATTTGGACCTTGAGATTTCAGTCTGGTGCTCCACTGTGGGTCTTTGTATCTGTCTCCTTTGATCGTGTGATGAAGGTTACTGTTCAGGAGGATGCCTATATGTTTTTCACTGTGTTCACCTTCTTATTTAGCTTCTCGAGAATCACAAATTCTAGGCGCAATGTCCTTTATTTATGGTTAGAAACCAAATATGAGTGAGTACATCCCATGTTCCTCTTTTTGGGGCTGGCTTACCTCACTCAGGATACTGTTTTCTATATTTGTCCATTTGCATGTAAAATTCAAGAAGTCATTGTTTTTCACTGCTGCGTAGGACTCTAATATGTATATATTCCATATTTCTTCATCCATTCTTCAATTGAAGTGCATCAAGGTTGTTTCCAGGTTCTGGTTATTATAAACAATGCTGCTATGCACATAGTTGAGCATATATTGTTGTATGATAAGGCATCTCTTGGGTATATTCCCAAGAGTGGTATTGCTGGGTCCAGAGGTAGGTTGATCCCAAATTTCCTGTGGAACCACCACACTGCTTTCCAAAGTGGTTGCACAAGTTTGCATTCCCACCACCAATGGATGAGTGTACCCCTTTCTCCACAACCTCTCCAGCAAAGGATATAATTGGTGCTTTTGATTTTAGCCAATCTGACAGGTGTAAGATGGTATCTTAAAGTTGTCTTGATTTGCATTTCCCAGATCGCTAAGGAAGTTGAGCATGACCTTAAGTGTTTTTTGGCCATTTAAAATTCTTCTGTTGGGAATTCTCTGCTCAGCTCAGTGCCAGATTTTATAATTGGGTAATTGGGTTGATTAGCCTTTTAGGGTCTTAGTTTCTTGAGTTTTTTTATATAATTTGGAGATCAGACCTTTGTCAGTTCCAGGGTTGGTGAAGATTTTCTCACAGTCAGTGGGTTCCCTTTTTGTCTAGTGACAGTGTCCTTTGCTTTACAGAAGCTTCTCAATCTCAGGAGTTCCCATTTAATCAATGATGCCCTTAATGTCTGTGCTGTTGTCGTTGTATGTAGGAAGTGGTCTCTTGTGCCCATGTGTTGTAGAGTACTTCCCACTTTCTCTTCTATCAGGTTCAGTTTGTTCTGACTATTAGTGAGGTCTTTAATCCATTTGGACTTAAGTTTGGTGCATGTTGATAGACATGGATCTATTTTCATTCTTCTACAGATTGACATCCAGTTTTGCCAGCACAATTTGTTGAAGATGCTCTCTTTTTTCCATTGAATACTTTTAGCTCCTTTGTCAAAATCAGGTGTTCATAGGTTTATGAGTTAAAGTCAGGGTCTTCTATCGATTTCATTGGTCAACTTCTCTGTTTTTATGCCAGTACCAAGCTTTTTTCAATACTGTAGCTCTATAATAGAGTTTAAAGTCAGAGACGGTAATGCCTTCAGACAGTCCTTTATTGTATAAGATTGTTTTGGCTATCCTGGGTTTTTTGCTTTTCCATATAAAGTTGATTATTGTCTTCTCCAGATCTGTGAAGAATTTTGATGGGATTTTGATGGGGATTGCATTGAATCTAAAGATTGCTTTGGGTAAAATTGCCATTTTTACTATGTTGATCCTCCCAATCCAAGAGCAAGGGAGATCCTTCCATTTTCTGGTGTCCTCTTCAATTTTTTTCTTCAAAGACTTGAAGTTCTTGTCAAATAGATCTTTCACTTCCTTGGTCAGAGTTACCCCAAGATATTTTATGCTATTTGTGGCTATCATGAAGGGTGATGCTTCACTGATTTCCTTCTCTGCTTCTTTATCCTTAGTGTATTGGAAGGCAACTGATTTTTTTGAGTTGATTTTGTATCCTGCAACATTACTAAAGGTATTTATCAGCTGTAGGAGTTCTTTGGTAGAATTTTTGGGGTCACTTATGTATACTATCATATCATCAGCAAATAATGAATGCTTAACTTCTTCCTTTCCAATACAAATCACCTTGATCCCCTTATGTTGTCTTAATGCTATTGCTAGAACTTCTAGCACTATATTGAAGAGATATGGAAAGAGTGGACATCCTTGTCCTGTTCCTGATCTTAGTGGGATGGCTTTGAGTTTTTCTCCATTTAATTTAATGTTAGCTGTTGGCTTGATTTAAATAGCTTTTATTATATTTAGGTATGAACCTTGTATTCCTAATCTCTCCAAGACCTTTATCATAAAGGGATGTTGAATTTTGTCGAATGCTTTTCAGTATCTAATGAAATGATCATATGGTTTTTTTCTTTCAGTTTATTTATATGGTGGATTACATTGATAGATTTGCATATGTTGAACCAGCCCTGCATCTCTGGGATGAAGCCTACTTGATAATAATGGATAATTTTTCTAATGTGTTCTTGGATTTGGATTGCCAGTATTTTATTGAGAATTTTTGCGTCAATGTTCATGAATGAGATAGGCCTATAATTCTCTTTCTTGGTTATGTCTTTTGTGGTTTTGTTATCAGAGTAACTGTAGATTCATAAAAAGAATTAGGCAATGACTCTTTTGTTTCTATATTGTTAAATACGTTAAGGAGTATAGGTATTTGCTCTTCTTGGAAGTTCAAGTAGAATTCAGCATTGAAGTCATCTGCTCCTGGACTTTTTTAGGAAGGACTATTTTTTATAACAATTTCTAATTCTTCGCGACTAACAGGTCTACTGGATCTTTAACCTGTTCTTGGTTTAGCTTTGGTATGTGGTACTTATCTAAAAAAATGTCCATTTCTTTGCATTTTCCAGTTTTGTGGCATATAGGCTTTTGTAGTAAGATCTAATGATTCTCTGAATTTCCTCTGTGTCTGTGGTTATGTCCCCCTTTTCATTTCTGATCTTCTTTATTTGCATGTTCTCTCTCTGTCGTTTAATTAGTTTGGATAGGGGTTTGTCAATCTTGTTGATTTTCTCCAAGAACCAACTTTTTGTTTCATTGATTCTTTGGACTGTTTTTTGTGTTTCTATTTTGTTGATTTCTACCCTCAGTTTGATCATTTCCAGTCTTTTACTCCTCCTGAGCGAGTCTGTTTCTTTTCTTTCTAGAGCTTTCCAGTGTGCTGTTAAGTCCCCAATGTATGCTTTCTCCGTTTTCTTTAAGTGGGCACTTAGTGCTATGAACTTTCCTCTTAGCACTTCTTTCATCGTGTCCCATAGGTTTGAGTATGTTGTCTCTTTATTTTCATTAAATTCAAGGAAGACTTTAATTTATTTCTTAATTTCTTCCTTGACCCAGGTGTGGTTCAGTAGATGACTGTTCAGTTTCCATGACTTTGTTGTCTTTCTTGGGGTAGCATTGTTGTTGCCTTCTAACTTTAATCCATGGTGATCTGATAAGACACAGGTGGAAACTGATTTTTTTTTGTGTCTGTGGAGGTTTCCTTTGTTTCCGAGTATGTGGTCAATTTTTGAGAAGGTTCCATGAGCTGCAGAGAAGAAGGTATATTCTTTCCTATTTGGGTGGAGTGTTCTATAGATGTCTGTTAAGCCTTTACCTCCAACAATTCCCTTAATTCTCTATTAGGTTTCTGTCTGATTGACCTGTCCCTTGGTGAGAGAGGTTTTTTGAAGTCTCCTACTACTAGTGTGTGTGGTTTGATGTCTGCCTTAAATTTTAGTAATATTTCTTTTAGATACATGGGTGCTTTTAAATTAGGAGCATAGATATTCCGAATTGAGACTTCACCCTGATGAATTGTTCCTGTTATGATTATAACATGTCCATCTCGATCTCTTCTGATTGATTTTAGTTTGAAGTCTGTTTTGTTAGAAATTAGTATGGCCACACCTGATTTTTTTTAGAACCATTTGCTTGAAAAAGATTTTCCCAACCCTTTACTCTAAGTAGGTGCCTGTCTTTGTGGTTGAGATGTGTTTCTTGCAAAACAGCAGAATGTTGGATCCTGTTTTTGTCTCCAACATCTAAGTCTGTGCCTTTTTATAGGTGAATTGAGACCATTCATATTAAGTGATATTAATGACCAGTGGTTGTTTGCTCCAGTTATTCTTATTGTTTTTGGTAGTAGAGTTTGTGTGTCTCCTTTCTTTGAGTTGTGCTGTTGAAGGGTTGCTAGATGCCTGAGTTATTGTAGGCAGTGTTAGCAATGTTGGATTCCTTGGGTTGTGATTTTCCTTCTATTACTTTCTGCAGGGCTGGATTTGTGGCTACGTATTGTTTAAATTTGTTCTTACCTGGAATGTCTTGTATTCTCCATTGATAGTGAATGATAGCTTGGCTGGGTCTAGTAGTTTGGGTTGGCATCCGTGGTCTCTTAGTTTCTGTAGTTCCTCTATCCAGGACCTTCTGGCTTTCATGGTTTCCATAGAGAAGTCAGGTGTAAGTCTGATTGGATTACCTCTATAAGTTACTTGACCTTTTTCCTTTGCAGCTCTTAATATTCTTTATTTAATCACTATATTTTGTGTTTTGATTATTATATTGTGAGGGGATGTTTTTCTTTGATCCAGTCTGTTTGGTGTTTTGGATGCTTCTTGAATATTCAAAGGAATATCTTTCTTTAGGGACTCTATTGCTTTCATAAAGTCAATTTTTCCACTACTTCTGTTTTAGGGTGTTCAAGTCCTTCTGATGTAAGTCATTGGGTTCTGGAAAGTTTTCTTTCAGAATTTTTTTAAAAATATGTTCTGTGCCTTTGAGTTGTGACTCTTCTCCTTCTTCTATACCTATTATTCTTAGGTTTGGTCTTTTTATTGTGTCCCATAATTCCTGAATGTTTTGTGATGAGAATTTGTTGACTTTGCTGTTTACTTTGATCAGTGCATTTACTTTCTCTATGATGTCCTCAGAATCTGAGATTCTTTCTTCATCTCTTGTATTCTATTGATTATGCTTGATATTTTAGTCTCTGCTGGTTGACCTAGATTTTCCATACCGAGCTGGTCTTCAGTTTGTGTTTTCTTCCTTGCTTCCATTTCAGTTTTCAATTCTTGAACTGTTTCCATTACTTGTTTGATCGTTTTTTCTTGGTTTCCCAGGGTATCATTCACGTATTTACCCATTTCTTCAAACCTTTTGTTATATTTCTCATCCATTTCTATAAGGGCATTTTTCATGTAGTTTAAGGGACTCTATTGTTTCATAAAGTCAATTTTTCCACTACTTCTGTTTTAGGGTGTTCACGTCCTTCTGATGTAAGATCATTGGGTTCTGGTGTTTTCATGTTGTTTTCAGATTGTTGGGTGAATTCTTTCCTTGGTACCTGTTCATCTCCTCCTATCAATGTGATCTAATGGGTCTTTTAAGGCAGGATCAGGTTCCCTGCTGGGCCAGTGGCCTCACTTACAAAATGCCCTTGCTTCGTTTCCTATCTCCTAATACGGGCAAAGATCCTTCTCACCACTCAGAAGGGTCTTCAGGAACAGGGCCAGGCTCCCCGTTTGCCAGGGATCTCACAAAAAAAGGCCTACCACTCTGTGGGCCAGCCACCAAAACAGAGAATCTCCCACTATCTTTGTCCTGAGCGCCTGACCCAGAGCCCAAATAGGCTAAACTGGGTGATCCCATGGCCCTGTGTAAGGGAGGGAGAGTGATGGCGTCCCCTGGGCACAAGCTGGGCCAGGGGGAGATAGGTCACAGCAGAGGAAGTGCAGCCCCAGCAGAGGGTACCAGCCCTCACACACTAACTGAGGGGTCAAGGGGGTCTGGGAATGCCCCTGCTACATTTCCTGTGGCCCGCCGTGGGCCAAGAACACTCTCCCCACCCAGGAGTGTCTTCAGGGCAGGCCAGTGGATCTCGCCAATACAAGGCCTCCCAATCTGTAGGTTAGGCACCAAGAAACCTACTTGATTTAATAGTAGTGGGGCGATCTGCTCTCAGTGTGGGCTTCACTGTTTCATGCTTAGACTATCCCACCTCTGCCAGTCTCCGCCGCATCTGCGCACCTGTCACTGCCGCTTCTGCCCGCAGGTCTCCACCATGTCTGTGTGCCAGTCTCCTGCCGCGTCTGCATGCCTGTCTCTGCCGATTCTGCCCGCTGGTCTCCACCCGCAGCGTGCGTCTGCCCACTGGTCTCCCCCGGCACGTGCGTCTGCCCTGAAAATATCTTGATATAGAAAGCAATACTAGGCTTAGAGAGAAAACTGCTGCCAGAAAAATTCTCAGTAATCCATAAAAACAGTCCCAGATAAAAATTCTAGTACTAGTGGAGAGGGTTTTGAACTGGCCTGCATCTGTAATCACATTCTTGACCACTCTAATATCATCATAGAAGTTTTATTCAACCACTGATGGAAAAAGATGCTAAGATCCATAGCTAAACAGTGAGCGAAGCTACTGAGGTCCAGTTGAAGAGAGGCAGAAGAGAGTATACAGGCAATGGAGTCAAGACCATGGTGGGGTAACCCACAGAGACAGCTTACCTGAGCTAGTGGGAGCTCACTGACTCAGGGATGACATCTGATAATACCACATTGAACAAAACTAGGTTGTCTGAATGTGACTGACATGTATATGGCTTGGGCAGACTGTGGGTCCACTGGCAGTAAGACTGGTATGTAATCCTATTTCTTGAATTAGTTTTTTCAACCCCATTTACTTTGGAGGGATGGCTATCATGCTCACACTAGATAAGGGGAGAGGGACTTGATCCTGCATCAAAGTGATGTATCAGACTTTGCTGACTTTCCATGAGAAGACTTTCCATCTCTGAGCAGTGGATGGGAGTTTGGGAGGGTATAAGTTGGGGGGAGTGTACGAAACAGAGGAAGTAAGAACTGGGACTAGTATATAAAATAGATTGTTTTAAAGTAATAAATAAATTAAAAATTTGTTTTTCCCTTACATGAGATCTCGGTCTGGCATATGCAGTGTTCTTTTTGTGTAGTGCATGTACACCAAATGAAAAATTTGGGTACAAATTTTAGTGATCTTGATACTTAGTGTAAAGCATTTTCTTATAATCTTCTTTCACAGTTATGTGCTCAAGAGTTAAGGTTACATTTCTCTGCATCCCGTTCTGCCCTATCCATAATTTTATGCTTTGTATTGAGTATGCTTCAACATAGAAATGCTTCTCTGCCTTTTAGTTGTCAATTCAAGGCTCACTAGAGTGTACTGATATGTTCCAATCAAATGACAATAGAGAACAAGTCTGAATTTATGTAATGAATGACCCTTGCCAAAACAAGCAAGTCACATTATTGTATATTCTTTCATATGCCTTGTTATTTAGATAGGAAAAGAAATAAAGTCAGGAGGTGAGGGCAGCCAGGAAGGAATTTTGTTTGTTTCACTGATCTTCAAGCAGCAAGCTAGTCCTCTTATCTGTGAGTTCCCTGAACAGAAGGTGGTCCTGATTCTGAAGAGTAGATCCATCAGCAAGTTGAGTGTGTTCCTGAATGGTTGACGATTCTATTAATGGAGCACAGACACCCCCAAACGCCCTAAACTTTGTGGTCATTCTGCAGGAGCTTCTCTCCCCAGTTACTGCCTCTCTTATCCGATTCCATCCCAGCTTGCTCCCAGGAACACATTCCCTTCTGTGAGGCCATAAAATACCCCTGCTCAGACTGTTTGAGGGCTGAGGCTCTGGGATGGTGTGGTGAGTGCAACCGGGCAGGATTTTCTTTGTTTCACTCAGTTTGGAAACAGCAAGCTAGTCCATTTTTCTGAGATGTTCCTGGCCAGCAAGTGGCTCTGATTCTGTACCAGAAGATCCATCAGAAGGCAATGGAAGGAAGAAATGAGAAGACAATTTCCTCCACCAACCTGAAAAGCATGATTACACCAGAATCCAATAAATGTACAACAGGAAGACTGGAACACACTTATGCAGAATAAATAGAAAAAATAGACATTATGAAAATGATAGAGTCCCTTAAACAGGATGTGAAAAACTTCGTTAAAGAAATGGATGAGAAGAATAACAAAAAGTTTGAAGAAATTATTCCGAAAAGATACCCTAGGAAACCAAGAAAAAACAAATAAAACAGATAATGGAAACAGTTCAAGACTTGAAAACTAAAATGAAGGTAATGAAGAAAACAAGAAAAAAGGGCCATCTGGATATGGAAAATCTAGGTAAACAAACAGAGATTACAGAGAAAAGCAAGCATAACCAACAGAATACAAAAGATAGAAGAAACTATCTCAGATGCTGAAGACACTATAGAGAAAATAAACACACTGTTCAACGAAAACAGCATATCTAAAAATGTCTCATCACAAATCATCCAGGAAATCAGGGACACAATAAAGAGACCCAACATAAAAATAATAGGGTTAGAAGAAGAAGATAAAGTGCAGCTCAAAGGCCCAAAAATATATTCAATGAACTTCAAAAAAGGATATTCTTATAATAGTTCAAGAAGCATAGAGAATACCGAATAGAATGAATCAAAAAAAACCCTCACATTATAATAATCAAACACAATACATAGAATATAAAGAAAGAATATTAAGAGCTACAAAGGTAACTCTCAAGTAAATTACCCAGCCAAGCTTTCGTTCACTATAAATGGAGAAAACAAAGTTTTCCAGGATAAAAACAAATTTAAACAATACTTAGCCACAAATCCAGCCCTTCAGAAAGTAATTGAAGGAAAATCACAAACCAAGGAGTCCAACAATGCCCACAATAACTCAGACATCTAAAGACCCTTCACCAGCACAACTTGAAGAAGGGAAACACACAAACTCTACTACCAAAGAAAAGAAAGAAAGAAAGGAAAAATGAGCGGAGTTAACAACCAATGGTCATTACTATCACTTAATATCAATGGACTCAACTCACCTATAAAGAGCACAGGCTAAGAGATTGGATACAAAAACAGGATCCAACATTCTGCTGCTTACAAGAAACACACCTCAACCACAAAGACAGACATCTACTCAGAGTAAAGGGCTGGGAAAAGGTTTATCAAGCAAACGGACCTAAGAAACAAGCAGGTGTGGCCATACTAATTTCTAAGAAAGTTGACTTCAAACTAAAATCAATCAAAAGAGATGGAGATGGACATTTTTTACTCATAACAGGAACAATTCACCAGGATGAAATCTCAATCCTGAATATATATGCCCCTAATATAAAAGCACCCACTTATGTAAAAGAAACGTTACTAAAACTCAAGGCAGTCATCAAACCACACACACTAATAGTAGGAGATTTCAACACTCCTCTCTTACCAATGGACAGGTCAATCAAACAGAAACCTAACAGAGAAATAAGAGGATTAAGGGAGGTAATGAATCAAATGGACTTAACAGACATCTATAGAACATTCCACCCAAATAGAAAGAATATACCTTCTTCTCTGCAGCTCATGGAACCTTCTCGAAAATAGACCACATACTCGGTAACAAAGCAAACTTACACAGTTACAAAAAAATATCGGTAACCACCTGTGTCTTATCAGATCACCATGGATTAAAGTTAGAATTCAACAACAATGCTATCCCCAGAAAGCCTACGAACTCATGGAAACTGGACAGTCAACTACTGAACCTCACATGGATCAAGGAAGAAATAAAGAAAGAAATTAAAGTCTTTCTTGAATTCAATGAAAACGAAGACTCAACATACTCAAACCTATGGGACACTATGAAAGCAGTGCTAAGAGGAAAGTTCATAGCATTAAGTGCCCACTTAAAAAACACGGAGAAAGCACACATTGGAGACTTAATAGCCCACCTGAAAGCTTTAGAAAAAAAAGAAGCAGACTCACCTAGGAGAAGTAGAAGACTGGAAATAATAAAATTGATGGCTGAAATCAACAAAATAGAAACACAGAAAACAATCCAAAGAATCAATGAAACAAAAAGCTGGTTCATGGAGAAAATCAATAAGATTGATAAACCCATATCCAAACTAATCAAACGGCGGAGAGAGAATACGCAAATTAACAAAATCAGAAACGAAAAGGGAGACATAACCACAGACTCAGAGGAAATTCAGAGAATCATTAGATCTTACTACAAAAATCTGTATGCCACAAAATTGGAAAATGTTATAGAAATGGACACTTTTTTAGATAAGTACCATATACCAAAGTTAAACCAGGACCAGGTGAACAATCTAAATAGACCTGTTAGTCGCGAAGAATTAGAAGTTGTTATAAAAAACCTCCCCACCAAAAAAAGCCCAGGTCCAGATGGCTTCAATGCAGAATTCTACCAGAACTTCCAAGAAGACGTAATACCTATACTCCTTAATGTATTTCACAATATTGAAACAGAGAAGTCATTGCCAAATTCCTTTTATGAAGCTGAAGTTACTCTGATACCAAAACCACACAAAGACACAACCAAGAAAGAGAACTACAGGCCAATCTCACTCATGAACATCGACGCAAAAATACTCAATAAAATACTGGCAAACCGAATCCAAGAACACATCAGAAAAATTATCCATTATGATCAAGTAGGCTTCATCCCAGAGATGCAGGGCTGGTTCAACATACGAAAATCTATCAATGTAATCCATCATATAAATAAACTGAAAGAAAAAAACCATATGATCATTTCACTAGATGCTAAAAAAGCATTTGACAAAATTCAACATCCCTTTATGATAAAGGTCTTAGAGAGATTAGGAATACAAGGGTCGTTCCTAACTATAATAAAAGCTATTTATAGCAAGCCGTCAGCTAACATCAAATTAAATGGAGAGAAACTCAAAGCTATTCCACTAAAATCAGGAACACGACAAGGTTGTCCACTCTCTCCATACCTCTTTAATATAGTGTTTGAAATTCTAGCAATAGCAATAAGACAACATAAGGGGATCAAAGGGATTCAAATCGGAAAGGAAGAAGTTAAACTTTCATTATTTGCAGACGATATGATAGTGTACATAAGCGACCCAAAAAACTCCAGCAAAGAACTCCTTCAGCTGATAAACACCTTTAGTAGCGTTGCAGGATACAAGATCAATTCCAAAAAATCAGTTGCCCTCCTATACACAAAGGATAAGGAAGCAGAGATGGAAATCAGAGAAGCATCACCCTTCACGATAGCCACAAATAGCATAAAATATCTTGGGGTAACCCTAACCAAGGAAGTAAAGGATCTATTTGACAAGAACTTTAAGTCAATGAAGAAAGAAATTGAGGAGGATACCAGAAAATGGAAGGATCTCCCTTGCTCTTGGATTGGGAGGATCAACATAGTAAAAATGGCAATTCTACCAAGGGCAATTTATAGATTCAATGCAATCCCCATTAAAATCCCATCAAAATTCTTCACAGATCTTGAGAGAAAAATAATCAACTTTATATGGAGAAACAAAAAACCCAGATTAGCCAAAACAATCTTATATAATAAAGGATCGTCTGGAGGCATTACCATCCCTGACCTCAAACTCTATTACAGAGCCTCAGTATTGAAAACAGTTTGGTATTGGCATAAAAACAGAGAAGTCGACCAATGGAACCGAGTAGAAGACCCTGATTTTAACCCACAAACTTATGAACACCTAATTTTTGATAAAGGAGCTAAAAGTATTCAATGGAAAAAAGAGAGCATCTTCAACAAATGGTGCTGGCAGAACTGGTTGTCAACGTGTAGAAGAATGAAAATAGATCCATATCTATCACCATGCACAAAACTCAAGTCCAAATGGATTAAAGACCTCAATATTAGTCTGAACACACTGAACCTGATAGAAGAAAAAGTTGGAAGTACTCTACAACATATGGGTACAGGAGATCACTTCCTACGTTTATCCCCAGCAGCACAGACATTAAGGGCAACATTGAATAAATGGGACCTCCTGAAACTGAGTAGCTTCTGTAAAGCAAAGGACACTGTCACTAAGACAAAAAGGCAACCCACTGACTGGGAGAAGATCTTCACCAACCCTGCAACAGACAAAGGTCTGATCACCAAAATATATAAAGAACTCAAGAAACTAAACTTTAAAATGCTAATGAACCCAATAAAAAAATGGGGCACTGATCTGAACAGAGAATTCTCAACAGAAGAAATTCAAATGGCCAAAAGACACCTAAGGTCATGCTCAACGTCCTTAGCGATAAGGGAAATGCAAATTAAAACAACTTTGAGATACCATCTTACACCTGTCAGAATGGCTAAAATCAAGAACACCAATGATAGCCTTTGCTGGAGAGGTTGTGGAGAAAGAGGCACACTCATTCATTGCTGGTGGGAATGCAAACGTGTGCAACCACTTTGGAAATCAGTGTGGCGATTTCTCAGGAAATTTGGGATCAACCTACCCCAAGATCCAGTAATACCACTATTGGGAATATACCCAAGAGATGCCACATCAAATGACAAAAGTATCTGTTCAACTATGTTCATAGCAGCATTGTTTGTAATAGCCAAAACCTGGAAACAACCTAGATGCCCTTCAATGGAGGAATGGATGAAGAAAGTGTGGAATATATACATATTAGAGTACTACTCAGCAGTAAAAAACAATGACTTCTCGAATTTTGCATGCAAATGGATGGAAATAGAAAACACTATCCTGAGTGAGGTATCCCAGACTCAAAAAGAGGAACATGGGATGTACTCTCTCATAATCGGTTTCTAGCCATAAAACAAAAGACATTAAGCATATAATGTGTGATCCTATAGAAGCTAAATAAGAAAGTGAACCCAAAGAAAATCATATAGTCATCCGCATGGAGAGGGGGAAGTAGACAAGATTCCAGGGCAAAAACTGGGAACTTGCGGGTGAGGTGGCATGGGGCAAAGGGGAAATGGGATGAGAAATATGAGAAGGGGAGGATGGGAGGAGCTCGGAGGATTGGGATGGTTGGGATATAGGAAGGATGGATACGGGAGCAGCGAAGTATATATCCTATCTAAGGGAGCCATCTTAGGGTTGGCAAGAGACTTGACTCTTGAGGGGTTCGCAGGTGTCCAGGAATATGTCCCCAGCTTGTACCTTGGGCAACTAAGGAGAGGGAACCTGAAATGACCCTATCCTATACTGATGAATATCTTGCATATCACCTTAGAACCTTCATCTGGCGATGGATCGAGGTAGAGACAGAGTCGCAATTTGGAGCAATGGTCTGAGCTCTTAAGGCCCAAATGAGGAGCAGAAGGAGGGAGAACAAGAGCAAAAAATCAGGACCACGAGGGATGCACCCACCCACTGTGACAGTGGAACTGATTTATTGGGAGCCCACCAAGGCCAGCTGGTCTGGGACTGAATAAGCATGGGTTGATTCCGGACTCTCTGAGCATGGCGGTCAATGAAGACTGATGAGAAGCCAAGGACAATGGCACTAGGTTTCGATCCTAATACATGAACTGGCTTTGTGGGAGCTTAGCCTGTTTGGACGGTCACCTTTCTGGACGTAGATAGAAGGACCTTGGTCTTCCCGCAGGGCAGGGAATTTGGACTGCTCTTCAGTATCGAGAGGGAGGGGGAATGGAGTGGGGGGAGGAGAAGAGGAGTGGGGATAGGGGGAGGGAAGTGGGGGGAGGGCAATATTTGGGAGGAGGGGAGGGAAATGGGAAATTGGGAGCAGGTGGAAATTTTAATAAAAAAAGAATAAAAATAAATAAATAAGTAAAAAAAAAAAAAAAAAAAAAAAAGAAATAAAGTCAGGAGGTGAGGGCAGCCAGGAAGGAATTTTGTTTGTTTCACTGATCTTCAAGCAGCAAGCTAGTCCTCTTATCTGTGAGTTCCCTGAACAGAAGGTGGTCCTGATTCTGAAGAGTAGATCCATCAGCAAGTTGAGTGTGTTCCTGAATGGTTGACGATGCTATTAATGGAGCACAGACACCACCAAACGCCCTAAACTTTGTGGTCATTCTGCAGGAGCTTCTCTCCCCAGTTACTGCCTCTCTTATCCGATTCCATCCCAGCTTGCTCCCAGGAACACATTCCCTTCTGTGAGGCCATAAAATACCCCTGCTCAGACTGTTTGAGGGCTGAGGCTCTGGGATGGTGTGGTGAGTGCAACCGGGCAGGATTTTCTTTGTTTCACTCAGTTTGGAAACAGCAAGCTAGTCCATTTTTCTGAGATGTCCCTGGCCAGCAAGTGGCTCTGATTCTGTACCAGAAGATCCATCAGAAGGCAATGGAAGGAAGAAATGAGAAGACAATTTCCTCCACCAACCTGAAAAGCATGATTACACCAGAATCCAATAAACGTACAACAGGAAGACTGGAACACACTTATGCAGAATAAATAGAAAAAATAGACATTATGAAAATGATAGAGTCCCTTAAACAGGATGTGAAAAACTCCGTTAAAGAAATGGATGAGAAGAATAACAAAAAGGTTGAAGAAATGATTCCGAAAAGATACCCTAGGAAACCAAGAAAAAACAATCAAACAGATAATGGAAACAGTTCAAGACTTGAAAACTAAAATGAAGGTAATGAAGAAAACAAGAAACAAGGGCCATCTGGATATGGAAAATCTAGGTAAACAAACAGAGATTACAGAGAAAAGCAAGCATAACCAACAGAATACAAAAGATAGAAGAAACTATCTCAGATGCTGAAGACAATATAGAGAAAATAAACACACTGTTCAACGAAAACAGCATATCTAAAAATATCTCATCACAAATCATCTAGGAAATCAGGGACACAATAAAGAGACCCAACATAAAAATAATAGGGTTAGAAGAAGAAGATAAATTGCAGCTCAAAGGCCCAAAAATATATTCAATGAACTTCAGAAAAAGATATTCTTATAATAGTTCAAGAAGCATAGAGAATACCGAATAGAATGAGTCAAAAAAAACCCTCACATTATAATAATCATTGGGAATAATAATATATTCCCAATAGTGGTATTACTGGATCTTGGATCGAGGTAGAGACAGATTCTCAATTTGGAGCAACGGTCTGAGCTCTTAAGGTCCAAATGAGGAGCAGAAGGAGGGAGAACAAGAGCAAAAAATCAGGACCACGAGGGATGCACCCACCCACTGTGACAGTGGAACTGATTTATTAGGAGCCCACCAAGGCCAGCTAGTCTGGGACTGAATAAGCATGGGTTGATTCCGGACTCTCTGAGCATGGCGGTCAATGAAGACTGATGAGAAGCCAAGGACAATGGCACTAGGTTTCAATCCTAATACATGAACTGGCTTTGTGGGAGCTTAGCCTGTTTAGAAGCTCACCTTCCTGGACGTAGATAGAGGACCTTCGTCTTCCCGCAGGGCAGAGAATTTGGACTGCTCTTCAGTATCGAGAGGGAGGGGGAATGGTGTGGGGGTAGGAGAAGAGGAGTGGGGATAGGGGGAGGGGAGTGGGGGGTGGGGGCAATATTTTGGAGGAGGGGAGGGAAATGGGAAACGGGGAGCAGGTGGAAATTTTAATTAAAAAAGAATAAAAAATAAATAAAAGAAAAAAAAAGAAAAAAAAAAGGCACAGGCTGAGATATTGGATACGAAAATAGGATCCAACATTGTGCTGTTTTACAAGAAACACATCTCAACCACAAAGACAGGCATCTACTCAGACTAGAGGGTTGGGAAAAAGTTTTTCAAGCAAACGGGCCTAAGAATCAAGCAGGAGTGGCCATACTAATTTCTAACAAAACTGACTTCAAACAAAATCAATCAGAAGAGGTTGAGACTTTTTATACTCATAACAGGAAAATTCATCAGGATGAAGTCTCAATCCTAAATATCTATGCCCATAATATAAAAGCACCCACTTATGTAAAAGAATTATTGCTAAAACTCAAGGCAGACATCAAACCACACACACACTAGTTGTAGGAGACATCAACACATCTCTCTCATCAATGGACAGGTCAATCAGACAGAAACCTAATAGAGAATAAGAGAATTATTAGAGGTAATGAAGCAAATGGACTTAACAGACATCTCTAGATCACTCCACTCACATAGGAAAGACTACACCTTCTTCTCATGGAACCTTCTTGAAATTAAACAAATACTTGGTAACTAAGAAAACCTCCACAGATACAAAAAAAAAATCAGTGTCCACCCGTGTCTTATCAGATCAGCATGGATTAAAATTAGAAGGCAACAACAATGTTACCCCCAGAAAGCCGAACAACTCATGGAAATTGAATAGTCAACTACTGAACCACACCTGGGTCAAGAAAGAAATTAAGAAAAACATAAAAATCTTCCGTGAATTTAATAAAATTGAAGAGACAACATACTCAAATCTATGGGAAAGTATGAAAGCAGTGTTAAGAGGAAAGTTCATAGCACTAAGTGCCCACATAAGAAAACAGAGAAACCATACAATGGGGACTTAACAGCACACCTTAAAGCTCTAGAAAAAAAAAAGAAGCAGACGCACCCAGGAGGAGTAGAAGACTGGAAATAATCAAACTCAGGGCTGAAATCACCAAAATAGAAAGACAGAAAACAATCCAAAGAATCAATGAAGCAAAAAGTTGGTTCTTGGAGAAAATTAACAAGATCGACAAACCCTTATCCAAACTAACTAAACGACAGAGAGAGAACACTCAAATAAATAAGATCAAAAATGAAAAAGGGGACATAACCACAGACACACAGGAAATTCAGAGAATCATTAGATCTTACTACAAAAGCCTATATGCCAAAAAATTGGAAATGCAAAAGAAATGGACATTTTTTTAGATAAGTACCATATACCAAAGCTAAACCAAGACCAGGCGAACAATCTCAATAGATCTGTTAGTTGCAAAAAATTAGAAGCTGTTATCCAAAACCTCCCTTCCAAAAAAAGCCCAGGACCAGATGGTTTCAATGTGGAATTCTACAAGAACTTCCAAGAAGACCTAATACCTATACTCCTGAAGGTATTTCACAATATAGAAACAGAAGAGTCACTGCCAAATTGCTTTTATGAAGCTACAGTCACCCTGATACCAAAACCTCACAAAGACTTAACCAAGAAAGAGAATTACAGGTCAATCTCACTCCTAAACAGTGATGCTAAAATTCTCAAAAAATACTGGCAAACCAAATCCAAGAATACATGAAAAAAAATTATCCATTATGATCAAGTAGGCTTCATTCCAGAGATACAGGGCTTGTTCAACATAGGGAAATCTATCAATGTAATCCATCATATAATAAACTGAAAGAAAAAAACCATATGATCATTTCAGTAGATGCTGAAAAAGCATTCGACAAAATCCAACACCCCTTTATGATAAAGGTCCTGGAGAGATTAGGGATACAAGGGTCATACCTAAATATAATAAAAGCTATTTACAGCAAGCCAACAGCAAACATTAAATTAAAGTGAGAAAAACTCAAAGCCATCACACTAAAATCAGGAACACGACAAGGCTGTCCTTTCTCTCCATACCTCTTCAATATAGTGCTTGAAGTTCTAGCAATAGCAATAAGACAACATAAGGGGATCAAGATGATTTATATTCGAAAGGAAGAAGTGAAAATTTGTTATTTGCAGATGATATGATAGTATACATAAGCGACCACAAAAACGCTACCAAAGAACTCCTATAGCAGATAAACACCTTTAGTAATGTGGCAGGATTCAAGATCAACTCTAAGAAAGAGGTGCCTTCCTATACACTAAGGATAAGGAAGAAGAGAGGGAAATCAGAGAAGCATCACCTGTCACGATAGCCACAAATCTGTCACGATAGCCACAAATAGCATAAGATATCTTGGGGTAACTCTGATCAAGAAAGTGAAAGATCTCTTTGACAAGAACTTTAAGTCTTTTAAGAAAGAAATTGAAGAGGACACCAGAAAATGGAAGGATCTCACTTGTTCTTGGATTGGGAGGATCAACATAGTAAAAATGGCAATTTTACCAAAAGCAATATATAGATTCAATGCAATTCCCATCAAAATCCCATCAAAATTCTTCACAGCCCTTGAGAAGAAAATAATCAACTTTATATGGAAAAATAAAAAACTCAGGATAGCCCAAACAATCTTATACAATAAAGGATTGTCTGGAGGCATTACCATCCCTGACTTCAAACTCTATTACAGAGCTACAGTATTGAAAACAGCTTGGTATTGACATAAAAACAGAGAAGTCAACCAACGGAATGTAAAGAAGACCCGGACTTTAACCCACAAACCTATGAACACCTGATTTTCGATAAAGGAGCTAAAAGCATACAATGGATAAAAAAGATCATCTTCAACAAATTATGCTGGCAAAACTGGATGTCAATCTGTAGAAGAATGAAAATAGATCCATGTCTATCACCATGCACAAAACTTAAGTCCAAATGGATTAAAGACCTCAATAAGAGTCAGAACACACTGAACCTGATAGAAGAGAAAGTGGGAAGTACTCTACAACAGATGGGCACAGGAGACCACTTCCTACGTATAATCACAACAGGACAGTTATTAAGGGCCTCTTTGAAAATATGGGACCTCCTGAGACTGAGAAGCTTCTTTAAAGCAGAGGACACTGTCACTAAGACAGAAAGGCAACCCACATACTGGGAGAAGATCTTCACCAACCCCACAATTGACAAAGGTTTGATCTTCAATATATATATAAAGAACTCAATAAATTAGACCGTAAAAGGCTAATCAACCCAATTATAAAATGGGGCAATGAACTGAACAGAGAATACTCAACAGAAGAAGTTCATATGGCCAAAAGACACTTAAGGTCATGCTCAACTTCCTTAGCGATAAGGAGAATCCAAATCAAGACAACTTTATGATGTCATCTAACACCTGTCAGAATGGCTAAAATCAAAAACACCAATGATAGCCTTTGCTGGAAAAGTTGTAGAAAAAGGGGTATACTCATCCATTGCTGTTGGGAATGCAAACTTGTGCAACCACTTTGGAATGCAGTGTGGCACTTTCTCAGGAAATTCGGGATCAACATACTCCTGACCCAGCAATATCACTCTTGGGAATATACCCAAGAGATGCCCTATCATACAACAAAAGTTTATGCTCAACTATTTTCATAGCAGCATTGTGTGTAATAGCCAGAACCTGGAAACAATCGAAATGCCTTTCAATGGAAGAATGGATGAAGAAAGTATGGAATATATCCATATTAGAATACTATTCAGCAATAAAAACAATGACTTCTTGAATTTTGCATTCAAATGGACAGAAATAGAAATACTATCCCGAGTGAGGTTAGCCAGACCCCCAAAAAAAGAGGAACATGGGATGTACTCACTCATATTTGGTTTCTAGCCATAAATAAAGGACATTGACTCTATAATTTATGACCCTAGAAAAGCTAAATAAGATGGTGAACACAAAGGAAAACATATAGACATCCTCCTGGATTTTAACCTTCATCAGGCGATGAAAGGTGACAGAGACAGAGTCCCACATTGGAGCACCAGACTACAACCCCAAACCAGGAGCAGAAGGAGAGAGAGCATGAACAAGGAACTCAGGACTACGAGGGGTGCACCCACATACTGAGACAAAGGGGATGTTCTTTTGGAAACTCACCATGGCCAGGTGGACTGGGTCTCAAAAAACATGGGATAGTACTGGACTCAATAAACATAGCAGACAATGAGGACTGCTGAGAAGACAAGAACAATGGCACTGGGTGTTGATCCTACTGCACATACTGGCTTTGTGGGAGCCTAGGCTGTTTGGATGTTCACCTTAATAAACCTGGAAGAAGGTGGGATGTCCTTGAACTTCCCACAGGGCAGGAAACCCCGATTGCTCTTAGGACTGTTGGGGGAGGGGGAAGGTTATGGGAGGCAGTGCCGGGGAAGAGACAGAAATCTTTAATAAAGAAATAAATTAATAAAAAAAACTGAAAAAAGTCAACTGTGATATTGATGGTGAGTAATTTTGATAACATCAATGCATTGGAAAAACACCTATAACATAAAAGAAAGCCTATCCGGTATTCATTTAAAGATTTACCTTTCATGGACATCCATTACTGCTCTGAAAAGTTGTTAGGAAACATATGGCAGAAGTGGTCACTAGCCTTGTCACATATATCCTGTCCCTAGATACACCCCTACTTGGGACTGAATCTTACATGTGTGTGACTAAGTTGAACTTGGCAGTTTGTTTCAATTAATTCCAATAAAGCTGATAGTTCCACCCACTTTTAATTACACTTACATCAAATAACAAAATGTATTTGAATCACTTAATTCCCAGGGAGCACATGTACAGCAGACAATAATTGTATCCATGGAAGTCATAGGTACCAGCAACCAGATCTGCCCAGGTCTCTGTCTAGAGAAGGAGAGCAACAGGTATTCAAATCATGTAATGGGTGGGAAGGAAGTGAAGTTGCACAACTCCTAGGAGATGCTGGAAGTATGTAGGTTCAAGATGGCTCATTCCAAGATTGCCTAGATAAAGGTAGAAGTAGTGCCAGGATGCTTATTCTTAATTAGACATGCCAAAGGCAAAACTTAAAATATGCTCTAATTGATATTGAAAGTGTAATGTGTTGCGGGAGGTCCTTCTGCTCTTCCAGCCAATAGCCGCTGAGATACCAGCCCATTGGGGCGTGGTCTGTTTTCCTTTAAAAACAAAGTGGCTACTTCCCTCCTCTCTCTCTTTACTTTCTGCTCCGGTTCCGGCGACTAGACTTCTTCCTAATTGCATGCACAGAGGGCTGTTGTCTGGGACAGTGATCTGTAAGTTTATTCCCCTTTAAATAAATACCACCCTAATAATCACAATTCCAAACTGGTGTGGGATTGTTTATGAATTGCGCCTTCATCTGGCACCCAAAGTTTGGTTTTAGGACCCCTCCTTCCCCCCGCCCCCCCGCTCGGCAGCTGGCCGCCAGTTCGGCCACGGCCTGTTACTTGCGGCCTGTGCCTTGTGCGTGGAGCCAGCAGTTTAACATAAATCATCATGCAGTGGCTTTATTTGCTGCAGTTTTTTATATTTTCCCGTTAGACACCTCAGATTGACTTCAAGTCCCGACGCAGCCTATCATTTGCCTCGCTATGTGGATTTAAATTCCACAGGCCCGCATAGTCTTTGCCCACGTGGTATGCTCTTTTCTGAATCATTTTGAAATCTCCCTTGCAAGCGCAGCTCTTAAGCGGAATGAACCAGAGCACGCGGTTACCGGTTGTGGAAAGCTGCAACCCCTTGGGACAACTCTGTCACGTGGAGGCATACACGGCTTCCGGGTTACTCTTCTCTACCCCTGGATTCTGGGTTTATGGTTCCGTGTACGGAATTGATTTAATTACATTTACTTTGTTGAGCAACTTACATTTCCCAGTTTTTAACAAATACTAGGCGGACACTGAAACAGGACCCTGTTTTCGTCACGACTTGGGAACAGCGCCACCTGCTGGATAATAGGTAATATGAAAGTTTTCATTTCCAACATGAATTTTACTGTTTTGACTACCAAAACAATGGGTTTTTTCATGCAAGGTTTATATCACTATGGAGATAACTTAATTTACTGGTTACTAGATTTCAGTATTCTTTTGAATATTCTATTATTTAGGAAAAATATGGTCCTAAGAACCATACAATCTTTAACAGAAACTAATACAGGTCAGGAGATTCAGGATTCAAAAGCTTTGAAATCACAGGTGCAGAATGCGGACAAAAAAATTGATACCTCAGTGAAATCACTAGAAACACATGTAGCTCAGGAGATTCAGGATTTAAGAGAGAAAATGATAAAAAGACTTGAAATGATTGAAGAAATTATTGGAGCTGGTGAACAGAGTGAGAAGGCACAAGGACAGGATACAATGCCACCACCAGCTATTAGATCTGGCTTACCCAGGGTTTTAGCGACATACCCTGTAATTCATTCTGTCAAAGCGTCAACTTCTAAAGGCTCAAAGGGAGTTAGAGAAGCTAGATGGATGGCAATAGCAATGAATAATCTAAAAGAAATTAAGCAAGTTATTGTTACCTTTGGCTTGCACTCTGCATATATTAAGGAAATGATAAAGACTTGGGCTTCTAATGCTAGAGCTAAGCCCCACGATTTCCATCAGTTAGTGTCTGCAGTTTTAGATAATGGACCTTCCTTGATGTTTGGAATCTTTTTCAGAGAAGAATCTAAACATATGGAACAGCAAGGAAGAGCAAAAGGTGTGGAGGTTTCCCAAGATCAAATTCTTGGTGTAGGACAATATGCTGATCCACAGATCCAAGCTCTTTATGATGATGAAGTACTGTGTTTATGTCACCAAGCAGCTTTAAATGCTTGGAATAGGCTACAAGATCCAGCAAAAAGGGTTGAATCATATACCAGAATTAGGCAGGGACAGAGAGAACCCTTTATTGACTTTTTGCAAAGATTAATTAAGGCTCTGGACATAGGGCTAACAGACCCAGAAGCTAGACGACTACTTCTTGAATCTCTAGTTTTTGAGAATGCAAACATAGAATACAAAAAGATAATTCGGACTTTAAAGTTTAGATCAGCACCTATGGATGAATGGATTCAGCATACAATGAATGTTGAGACGTTTAGCTATAATGATGAATCTTGGGTAGGAGAAGTGATTTCCCAACCAATGAGGAGACATCAAACTGCCAGGTGTTTTAATTGTGGTAAATTAGGACATCTGAAAAGGGATTGCAGGCAAAGGATTTCTAGGAATAATATCCCTTCTGGGAATGACAAAAATAGGAGACCTCGGCCTTCAGGTATATGTAGGAGATGCGGTAAAGGCCGACATTGGTCCAACGAATGCAGGTCAACAACAGACAGACAAGGCAACCCGATGCCATTGGGAAACTCCTTGAGGGGCCTCTCGCAGGCCCCCAAGCCAACAGTGGCCCAGTCATTCCCAGTCACAGTAGAGAACGTGCCTCACCAAGAAAATTAAAAGCTCCAATTTCTGCCCTAAAAAAATATTACTGGTCTAAATGATGAATTATGCATGGAGGATGAGTCAAAAAACCCAGTAGGACAGAGTAAACGCATATTTTGGCAGACTTCTATTAATGATCAAAGACCAAAGCTAAGAGTCTGTATAAATGGCACTTTTATTGAAGTCTTATTAGACACAGGTGTGTATGTAAGTATCATTACTCCAGAATCTTGGCATCTGAATTGGCCTCTTCAAGAGGTAGATGTTCAGTTCCTGGGAATTGGAACCCTATCTCGTGTAAAACAAAGCACAAGATGGGTTGAATGCATAGGGCCTGAAGGGCAAATAGGAAGACTAAGGCCATATATTGCCAATATCGCAATAAATTTCTGGGGCCGCGACCTGCTACAGCAATGGAATACCCAGATTAACATTCCTGTATTTCCAGGAACTCATAATTCTGGGAAGGACATGATGAGATATTATGGGAAAACGTCACCAGCCATTCAGGCTGTACAAGAACATACAGCAAATACCGAACCTTTAGAGGTACCAACAGCCCTACCTTTAAAATGGCTAACTGAGAAGCCAATATGGATCAAACAGTGGCCTCTAGCTGAAGATAAATTACAGGCATTGGAACAGCTGGTGCAAGAGCAACTAGATGCTCACCATATTGAAGAATCAACCAGCCCTTGGAATTCTCCTGTGTTTGTTGTAAAAAAGAAATCCGGTAAATGGAGAATGGTGACAGATTTAAGAGCTGTCAACAAGGTAATTCAACCTATGGGCCCACTACAATCTGGAATTTCTTTGCCTTCTCTATTACCAAAAGGATGGCCTCTTATAGTTATTGATTTGAAAGATTGTTTTTTCACCATACCATTACAAGAAAATGATAGAGAAAAAATTGCCTTCACAGTGCCTACTTATAATAATTCTCAGCCTAATAGGAGATATCAATGGACTGTCCTCCCACAGGGTATGCTCAATAGTCCTACATTGTGCCAATATTTTGTAAGTAAGCCATTGGAAATAATTCGTAAACAATTCCCCAAGTCCGTAATTTACCATTACATGGATGACATCTTGTTATCTGATTCAAATAAAGATACTTTAGAAAGGATGTTAGAAGAAGTAAAGAAAGTCTTGCCTAGGTGGGGATTACATATTGCCCCTGAAAAGATTCAAAGAGGAAATTCTATTAATTACCTAGGTTACAGAATAGGGTTAGAGAAAATTAAAATGCAAAAGGCACAAATTAGGCGAGACCAGTTAAAGACTCTTAATGACTTCCAAAGATTGTTAGGAGACATTTCCAGTCTACGACCAGCTGTTGGGATAACACCTGATCTAATAGTTCATTTAAACAAAACCTTAGATGGTGATAAAGATTTGAATAGTCCAAGAAAACTGACAGCTGAAACAGAAAAGGAACTGACAATGATTGAGGAAAAATTACAGGAGGCACATGTGGATAGGATGAACCCAAATCTTAGCTGCATCCTAGTCATATTACCTTCCAGAATTTCTCCTACAGGGATTCTAATGCAGAGGGAAGATATTATTTTAGAGTGGATATTTATACCTAATAAACCAAGTAAAAAATTAAAAACTTATGTGGAAAAAGTCTCTGAATTAATTATAAAAGGTAAACTGAGACTTCATCAACTAGCAGGTATAGACCCAGCAGAAATTATAGTCCCTTTTACTACTGAAGAAATAAAAAAGTTATGGGAAGACAATGAACCATGGCAAAGAGCTTGTGCTAATTTTTTGGGAGAAATTAATAGCAACTATCCCAAAAGTGGTAGACTTAACCTCATAAAGAGAACTTCTTGGATTTTTCCTAGAATTGTACGTGATGCTCCAATAACTGGAGCCTGTACGTTCTATACTGATGCAAATAAATCAGGGAAAGCAGGTTATAACTCAGATGAATTGAGTAAGGTGGAACAAAGCCCTTATAATTCTGTCCAGAAGGCAGAATTATATGCCATTCTTATGGTGCTAAGGGATTTTAAAGAACCTCTTAATATAGTTACAGATTCACAATATGCAGAAAGAGTTATCTTGCATATTGAAACCACTGAATTTATACCAGATGACACAGAGTTGACTTCATTGTTTATCCACGTACAAGACATAATCAGGAACAGGCTTTGTCCAATGTACATAACACACATCCGGTCCCATACAGGTCTGCCTGTTCCTCTAACACAAGGCAATGCTGAGATTGATCAATTATTGATTGGAAGCGTGTTGCAGGCCTCAGAATTTCATAAGAAGCATCATGTCAATATTAAAGGCCTAAAGAAAGAATTTTCCATTACATGGCAACAAGCTAAGGACATTATAAAGAGATGTCCTACTTGTTCTTTCTATAATCAAACACCGTTGCCTGCAGGGAGTAACCCAAAGGGTACTAAGAGAAATGAAATCTGGCAGATGGATGTGTTCCACTTTATGGAATTTGGTAAATTAAAATATGTACACCACACCATAGACACGTATTCAGGTTTTCAATGGGCTACTTCCCTGAGCTCAGAAAAGGCTGATTCAGTAATCACACATCTATTGGAATTTATGGCCATCATGGGAATACCTGCACAAATAAAGACAGACAATGGTCCAGCATATGTATCTAAGAAAATGAAATGCTTTTTTGCTTATTATAATATAAAACACATTACAGGTATACCACATAATCCCACAGGACAGTCAGTTATAGAAAGATCAAATTGTACTATAAACGATATGCTGAACAAACAGAAAGGGACCAAAAATACTCCCAGAAATAGATTACATAATGCTTTATTGACCTTGAAATTTCTTAACGCTAATGAGAAAGGAGCGACAGTAGCAGAAAGACATTGGATAATGGAAAAGTCTGCTGAACTAAATCAACCAATTTACTTCAAAGATGTCCTGACCCCTCAATGAAAGCCAGGAGATGTGCTACGTTGGAGAAGGGGTTTTGCTCTTGTTTCCACAGGAGAAGAAAAATTGTGGGTACCATCAAAATTAATAAAAGTTTGATTTGAAGAGGAGAAACCTCTTGGAAAGGAGAAATGACAACTCATCCACAATGATGATATTCCTACAGGTGGTAAGAAAAACATATAGAATGGGGGCAGTTTTCTGTTCTTATCTCCACAGGAAAACACTCATCTTTGAAAAATTCAAGGGATCCTGGATGTTTGGATACTGACAGATGGAAAAATACCTGCCCAATAGGAACTATCAAGAAAACTAAATAAGTTGTGTAAGTAAAATATACTAAACCATATTTCTAAATTTGTAGAGCTGGTTTTGAAGGTGGACTCTGGCTCAGTCCCTCTCCAATTCCAAGCCTGTTGGTAAGAGAAAAACCCAGAGTTTCTGGAGTTTCTGTCTATTGTCAAGAGCCATGATAGGGGACAGAAAGAAATATGAGTTTAGAAAACATCTTTGCTTTTCTTCATATCTATCATACTTTTCATTGAATATATCTATCATTCCTTTCATTGAATATATGTGTGTGTGTGTGTGTATGTCTATATGATTAATGTTTAAGTTTTTCACCATGAACAATGAGTTTTTCCTGAAGTGACATTTAAAGTTTCCAGGAAGAAGATGGGGCCCCATAACAACGACTACACCTGGTTGATATGACGTCATGATACTGATAGAGCTACTACAAGACCTGTTTTGGGTACCAGCTGCACAAGATGATCCCAACTTGGTTAGCTGAAATGGTGCACCTCTTATACAACATTCTGACCAGACTTGCACAATATATCAGAGACTATTTGCAATTTTAAAAGACATCGATCTTGAAATTTAACCATCATTTTACTTTCACAGGATCCCCCAGAAAGAACGTTGCCCCCATGACAGCTGGAAGTAACTCTAGAGGACGACGTCCCCTCTCCGAGTAAAGTTTTTGGGTTTAGGGACATCATTTATGGGTTGATTATAAATTGGTATATGGTTGAGGGTTGGGGAAAAAATTTTATAAGCTCGGGGATCATTTGGGAAAAAAAAGAGGGATAATAGATTGGTACTTGTTGGTACTTGTGAGTTATTGTTTTGAGACAAATGTATTGGTATCGATTCTTATATATTGATACAAAGTGAAATTATATTGACTATTGTATGCATGCATGTTTCTACTTCTGTTTAAAAACATTTTTTATGTATTGACATATATTGTATTGATATATATTGTATATATTTACCATATTGCAGTGTACATTTCTACCTCTGATTAAGATACTTACATTTTGCTTGTGTATTGATATATATTTACCATACTGCAATGTATATTTGTACATTGCTTATATTTGGAGGTCATTATCCTCATTTGTTTCACAGTTGTTTATTGTCTTAGTCTTTAAGTTAGATAGGTATTGAGAATTATATAGATTAATAGTCTTCTAAGTTTGTCATTTCTAATTAGACTAATCAGGTTCTTTAGATACATAGAGATTATACTCAGTATAGATAGATAATCTGCAACCTCTTCAAAGAGCTGTAGAAAATGTCTTTTAATCTAACTCAGAGTTTTGTGGTAGTGAGACACAATTGCTCCTGGCAACACTTCTCTATTCCCGAGAGAATGTTGAGCACCAAAGACACTCCACCTGGAGCCTTTCTTCTTGGCTGAACTGGCCTATGGGTAAAGAAATGCTCATACCTCAACCACTGACAGAAATACAGAGTATCTGTGAATGGAAAACACAGGACTGTCATATCCTGCCAAGACAGGGTAAGATAGTTTTGACAAGTTTCTTGACTTTGAAAATGGTGTGTCAGTTATGCTAGGCCTTAGCCAAAGTTGGTTGCTTCAACACTGCAAACGTGACCTTGGGTGATTGCCCAGGTAGCTAGTTGTCTCTGTGATTTGTTGCATGTTTTGGAAGGTGTTTGATTGCACTTTCTAATTACTCAGGAAACATTATTTCCCTTCACAGATCTTCGATGGGGTTGAAGACTATATAAATGTTGTTACTTTCGACTCATGACTTAGCCCAGCTATTTATTATATAAGACCTAAGCTAGTTAGAATAGGATATTTGTACTTATTGTATATAATTTCATAGTAGGTTTGGAACTCTCTTACTTAAACAAAAGCGGGAGGTGTTGTGGGAGGTCCTTCTGCTCCTCCAGCCAATAGCCACTGAGATACCAGCCCATTGGGGCGTGGTCTCTTTCCCTTTAAAAAAACAAGTGGCTACTTCCCTCCTCTCTCTCTTTACTTCCTGCTCTGGTTCTGGCGACTAGACTTCTTCCTAATTTCGCGCGCAGAGGGCTGTTGTCTGGGATGGTGATCTGTAAGTTTATTCCCCTTTAAATAAATACCACCCTATTAATCACAATTCCAAACTGGTGTGGGATTGTTTATGACTTGCGCCTTCAGTAATGACGTTTCAGAAAAAAAGATTGAGAATACACAGTGTATATGCCTGAACAATATATCACACATCTCCAACACGAAATGAAACAAAAAATTTCCAAAGTACCAGCAAAATGACCAAGAGCCAAACTGCCTGACAAATTTTTCTTAGCTGTGTGGCTCCTGGCAATGATGGAAAAGAAGGAAATTTGTGCCCAGAAATAGACAAAGAGTGGGGCTTTATTATATAGTATTTTTTTGTGTGAAGCATTGTACATTAAAAGAGGAAAAGAAATGGCTTTGTCTCTTTGATTTTTTAGAATTATCTCTATGTTCTTTCAAGTCAAATTGAAAGAGGCAGGTTTATTTGGGTTTCTGTGATGTCAAAATACAATGAAAATAATAGTTACTCATTCCAGAATTCATTCGTCCTGTCAAATCCCCCTCTCCCTGTCTGTTACACCTGGCCTGTTCCCACTGCTTGAGGGATGATGTCAACTCGTGTGTCTCTCTGAGGAGCCCTCTCAGAACACACTTGACTTCCATTTAATCTACTCTGGAAGCCCAAATACTTAGGGAGACTTCGATCAAACAGCCTACTGTGCTGGCACACACTGATCCAATAAAGCTGCTACTGAGGGGCTTGTGCTCATTTCCCATTGAGCTTCACTGACCAGCTCCTCAAACAGCTGATCAAGCTAGAGAACATTTTATCCTTTTCCCTGTAATTCAACTTGTCGCCTCTTCTTCTCCCACAGACCAGCTTCTTCAAAGAAGGATCCTTACATGGTGTTAAAAGACTTTAAAGTATTAATATTGAATAGACTTTCAAGGTTGCATTTTTATGAATCTACCTGATGCCTATACATTGTGCATGTAATTATGACAGTTTAAAGTTACAGGAGCCATCTTTAGGTTGTGCATGAGTTAATATTTATCTCTCCCTGAGTATGAGAAGCTGCCCATCATGGGTGATAATAGTTTTCACTGGTTATTTCTGGAAGCTACTGTCATAGAACTTATTGTGGTTTGAGTGAGAAATGTCCCCCATAAGCTCCCATATTTGAACATTTTATCGGCAACATGTGCTGCTCTTTAAAGAGGTTGCAAAACCTTTAGGAGGCATAGAATTGCTGGAGGAAGTATGCCACTGAAGATAGGCTCTAAGAATCTATAGAATCACCCAACTTCCTCTTCTCTCTCTGCCTCCTAACTGTTTAGGCAATGTGGCCAGTCAGCCTCACACTCCTGTCGCTATGCTATTCCCAAAGCTATTGAACCAATCCCTCTGAAATGGTGAACCAAATTAAACCTTTTCTCTCCATTAAGTTGTTTTTCTCATGATGCTTTTTGATTGCTTGTTTGTCACGATGCTTTGTCTCAGCAAACGGAATGAAACCATGACATTTTGCAAGTACACACCTGAAATTAACACAAAACCAACCCTCAGAAAGAAAGATGACCAAGGATTAAGGCATATTTAAGATATTGAAATAGCATTTCATTTCCTTTCTCTCAAATACATTAAAGATACTATTTAACAAAGGAAAAACAAATCACACAGGGTTAAGTAAAATGTAGTGCCTCTTGCCAAGTAACATATTCTTTGTAATGAGAACATGTGAATACACAGTAGAGTAGGGAACCAGGACATAAAAGAGATATACCCAAGTCCTAGTTCCCATTAAGAGCATCATCTTTCTCTTAGCCACAAAGAGCATAAAAATCTTGGGGTAACTCTAACAAAAGAAAGTGAAAGGTCTCTTTGACAAGAACTTTAAGAAATTGAAGGAAGAAATTGAAAATTGAAGAGGATACCAAAATGCAAGGACCTCCCTTGGTCTTTGATTGGGAGCATCAACATAGTAAAAATGGCAATTCTAGCAAAGGCAATTTCTTTTTTTTTTTTTTTTTTTTTTGGTTTTTCGAGACAGGGTTTCTCTGTGGCTTTGGAGCCGGTCCTGGAACTAGCTCTGTAGACCAGGTTGGTCTCGAACTCACAGAGATCCACCTGCCTCTGCCTCCCAAGTGCTGGGATTAAAGGCATGCGCCACCATCGCCCAGCCCATCAAAATTCTTGACAGATATTGAGAGGACATTAATCAAATTTATATGGAAAAACAAAAAATCCTGGATAGCCAAAATAATCTTATACAATAAAAAAATGTCTGGAGGCATTACCATTCCTGACTTCAAACTCTATTACAGAACTACAGTAATAAAAACAGCATGGTATTGGCATAAAATCAAAGAATTTGACCAATTAAATCATATAGAAGATACTGATTTTAACCCACAAACATCTGAACACCTCATTTTCTATAAAGTGGCTAAAAGTATACAATGGAAGAAAGAAAGCATCTTCAACAAATGGTACTGGCAAAACTCGATTTCAACCTGTAGAAGAATGAAAATAAATGCATATCTATCACCATGCAAAAAACTCAAGTCCAAATGGATCAAAGACCTCAATATCAATCTGAACACACTAAACCTGAGAAGAGAAAGTGGGAAGTACCCTACAACATATGGGCACAGGAGATTGCTTTATATGTATAACCCCAGCAACACATATGATAAAGGCAACATTGAATAATTGGGACCTACTTAAACTGATAAGCTTCTGTAAACAAAGGACACTGTCACTAAGACAAAATGGCAACCCACTGACTGGGAGAAGATCTTCACCAACCCTGCAACAGACAAAGGTCTGATCTCCAAAATATATAAAGAAATCAAAAACCTAGACTTTAAAATGCTAATTAACTCAAATAAAACATGGGGCACTGAACTAACAGGGAATTCTCAACAGAAGAAGTTTAATTGGCCAAAAGACACTTAAGGTCATGATCAAACTCATTAGCGATCAGGGAAATGCAAATCAAAACATTTTGAGATATCATCTTACACCTGTCAAAATGGCTAAAATCAAAAACACTAATGATAGCCTTTGCTGGAGAGGTTGTGGAGGAAGGGGTACCCTCATCAAATGCTGGTCAGAATGCAAACTTGTCCAACCACATTGGAAATCAGTGTGGCGGTTTCTCAGGAAATTTGGGATCAACCTAACCAAGGACCAAGCAATACCACACTGGGGAATATACCCAAGAGATTCCCTATCATATTACAAAATCATTTGTTCAACTATGTTCATAGCAGCATTATTTGTAATAGCCAGAATCTGGACATGACCTAGATGCCCTTCCATGTAAGAATGGATGAACAAAGTGTGGAAAATATACACAGTAGTGCACTACTCAGTGGTAAAAAACAATGACTTCTTGAATTTTGCATGCAAATGCATGGAAATAGAAAACACTTTTCTGAGTGAGGTGTCCCAGACACGAAAAGATGAAAATGGGATGTACTCAGTCATAATTGGTTTCTAGCTATAAACAAAGACCATTGCATCTATAATTTGTGATCCCAAAGAAGCTATATAAGAAGGTGAACCCAAAGAAAAACATATAGTTATTCTCCTGGATATGAAAGGTAGACCAGATTCTCAAGCAAAAATTTGGAATCTGGGGGGTGGGGTGGGATAGGATAAGAGGGGATGGGTGGAGAAAAGTAAGAAGGAGAGGATGGGGGGAACTTGGGGAATTGGGATGATTGGGAAAAAGTAAGTATGAATATGGGAGCAGGGAAGCATATATCTTAATTAAGGTAGCCATCTGAGGGATTTTATTTAAAAAAAGAACTTGGTAAATAGAAGCTTAAGATTCTCAAAATTGGTCATTTCAGGTTAGGATGGTCTTTAAATTCAATGGCAAACCCCTATATCAAAAGAGTCACACAGGAAAACAGTGGTGTGCTCATAAAATAATGAAGACATTAAGAGAAGTGATACAAAATGACGAATATCAAAAGCCAAATTTCCTAGCCCATCTTGAGGAAGTAGGTTCCCCACCAACACATTAATTCCAGATCGTGAGAATAAACATCAACCTCTTTCAAGTACTTCATTTAATAATAAATTTTTATACCAGTTCTTGGAATTTATACATTGGACAAAGGGTTGGTTTGGGAAGTCCTTCTGTCTATGTTTGTTTTTATTGGTTAATGAATAACATTATTTCAGCCAGTAGCTTAGCAGAATAGACCTAGGTGGTAAAAGTAAACAATGTTGGGAGAAAGGAGGTGGGGTCAGTGAGAAGCCACCTAGACACCACCAGGGAAAATCACCTACTCTGGAGCTACAAAAATTTGTTGGTAAGACATGAACTAGTGGTGATACAGATAAATGCAAATGGGTTAGTTTAGAATGAGGGAGCAATCTAGAAATATGGTTAAGCTATTGGCCAAAGAGTATTGTGAATAATATAGGTTTTATGTGATTATTTCAAATCAACGTGGTCAGAAAACTAACTAATGAGTGGCCTCCACAAACAAATCAGCTTGTTGAACTGAAGAGTGATTTTTTTTAAAAATCTGTTTGCTCACTTGATCTGGGCTTCATCTAAGCATGTCTATTTGTCTGTGATGATTGCTCGGTTATATATTTACTGCCAAAATATTGTTTGGAGGAAGGGGTCTATTGAATCTGCTCAGTTTAATGGACTCTCTATAATTAATTTGAGTTGGTTACTTTCTATCTTATGTAGTTTCCCTGCAGGATAGTGTTTACCAACCAAGACTACATGTTGGCATTAAAGATCTATAAATGGGGAGGTTGAAGGGTCAGAGTCAGATAAGAAGTTGCAATTGTGGACGCAGACAGGAGAGAGAAAAGAGAAGGAAAGGGAGTATGAGATCACTACCCTATAGTCTTTCAAAATGGAGGAGGGGACCTGAGCTAAGAAGGAAACAGCCACAGCTCTTTCCACAGTCACTATTCCTGTCTAGGCCACAATATCTCCAAGCAGCTAGCACAAGCATTGGAAGTTTCTCTTCTGAGAGGGGCAGCCAGAGTGTGCCACATATGACCATTTTCCCTGGAGTTATCCTCATCATGGACAGAAGGAGGCATGTCTCCCTAGAATCTCAACAACAATCTCACAGATGAAAATAAAAAGGCTTATTAAGGACACTTGGAGAAGCATTATAACTAACAGAGTTGGGAGATAATACATCTTCTAGGATGTGATGATGTCAATCTACACAGGCACATCTGCCTGTCTTCTGATCATATGAACAGAATGTCTGCTGGTTTGGCAAGCATCTCATCTGAGATTGTAATACCAGGGCATTAAAATGTCCTCTTTGCTGGTCTTCTACCTCAGAGTGGTCTCTCTCTCAGGTACATTGGGATGAACCATTTGCAGGAATAACAGAAAAATAGGTAGAGCATCCAGAATGAGGTATAACATACATGGCCACAATTACATATGCAGCAACAAGGAAACAGATGAAGAATTCTGAGCATCAATGGAAGTTGAGGACCTAATACCAAAGCTAAGTCATGTAACACCATGGGTAGTTTCAGAGTTTCAGAGAGTAAATTCAGTTACATTCTGGAAAAAGCTAAGACTGCAAAAGATGGCTTTCATAATCAGAAAGTAGAAAAATTGGGACTGCAAAAAGGAGGCAGTGAGGGAGTCAAGGGTGGTCACTGAGCAATGAAGAACCCCAAGTCCCTATCCCAACATGATACTGATATCATTTTTAAAAGTTATTGAGCACAAATCTTGGCAGTCAGAGCTCAGGAGCTGAAATTACATCTCAATCCCATGTAATGAATCTCTGCCTTGAGCATCTACAATGATGCATTTCTGTCTTGAGCATCTGGAGCAATATTTCTTTTCCTTAAGCATCTATAGCAATGCACCTCGGCCTTGAGCATCTGCTGTCATACCCCTCTAAAATGATTATCTACAGAAATTAACATCTGCTTTAAAAAGCGATATACTACTGGGATAGACCTACCATTGCATGTTTCCTTTGGATGTACACTTTTATATAATTACACCCTAAATTTGATATCAAGACCTGAGCCCAAACAGATTTCACAGTTCGCAGTTTCCCCATGCTGTGATAATTCAGTAGGCCTCTGGACACATCCACCAGGAGACTTGAGGGGAGGAAACAAAGGCATTCACGTTTGAATGTCTCCCATCTCAATCTCCACAGCACTTCTTTTAAAGTTATACGATTCCCTTTTGTGATCCAGAATATTTGCTCACAGCTCAATATTTTTTAACCAACTGTCTTGTACTTCAGCCATGGCACAGTCAGTAAGGTGCATTCCATACAGATGGAGACCATAAATTTGATCCCTTCAAACTTGTGCAAAAATCTCGGCATTAAAGATATCAAGTCATCACTCAGAGCTGAGGAGACAGCAGCCCCTTGGTCTCTAAGACCCGTTGTTTGGTCAAGGGTAATTGGTCAGCTCCAGGTTCAAAGAGATGACGTATCTTAATCATGACAGAGAGTAATCAAGGAAGACACCCAGGGTTAATTCTGGCCTTTGCATGCATGTATACACATCTCCATAAAAAGTTACACTCATATATTAAACAACTGTCTTTTGAATTTCTAAATATACACATTTCTGTGGTGAAGTTTTGAGCTTAATTTTGACTGCTCTTTTGAGTTGTAGGAACAGCTGAATGTTTTCTGCCACCAGGTTCCCACACTGGATAGCTTTACCCAAAATAATTACATAGAAACTGTATTATTTTAAATAATACTTTGCCCATTAGGACTAGCCTGTTAGTTGCTAATTCTCACATCTTGATTAACCCATTTCAAATAATCTGTGAAGCACCATGAGCTTATGAGAATCATAAGCTGCTTCTGTCTCGGGGGGGAGGGGGGCATGGTGTCTGTTGACTAGGCTTCTTTCTCCAAGCATTCTGTGTTTTCTCTGCATATCTAACCTGCTGTCCTATCAAAAGGGCCAAGGCAGTTTCTTTATTAACCTATAGACATTTAACCCTCATCCATCACTTGGCCTTCCTCATACAATGACATTAGAAAAAATCTTTCTGTAAGAACCCTCTCCACTATCTCATTTGGCCTCTTGAATCCTCCCTCCTCTCTTCCAAAGATAAAAGGAAGCTAGTCTCAGACATGTTACACAGTCTAAAAAAGGAAGGATGAAATCAAGATTTGAATTCATTACCAAAGTCTAAAATCTTAACCAAGGAACTCACTGCACGACCATACTTTTTATTCAACTGAGAATGAACTCACACTCTGAGGAGCTGAAAGGCAAGTTCATACTGCATTACCTTCACATTGGCCCTAGACAGATATGCACAGCATTATGATGGACACCTCACCACTGATATATTGACATCTTATTCCTTTGTATTTAATGGGCCAGTTGGCCACATACCTTACTCAATCTTTCCTTCAGTGATGTGATTTCCAGAATCCTCCATCCCCTCACTTCAATCCTAAATCACACACTCTCCAAAACCCCTTGATGGGAGTCAGGTATCAATATCGTACTGGTATTTTCGGGTCTGATGGGTTTGTGGGATCTTTTCCACACTCCTCTTAACATCACAGATTCCCTAGGTAACAGATTCTAGGGAGCTCGGTGCATTCATCATATGTGTGCATGTCACACACCAATGTACATCAATGTGTACATGTTTAGCCTGGGTGCAGGTGAGTCTGTTAATGACTTTTATAGCCAAGTCCCACAGAACTTGATCCATGAAAAGGGTAAAGTGTTTTAGAGTTATTGCAGGCCAATAGTTTAAATGAACTCACAAGGGTTGAATGGCATGCATAAGACCTGTGAGAGTGCAAGAGAGAAAGAATCCAGGAATGACAAAATAGGTGGCAGACAGAAGCCTATTGGAGGACATCCTGGCATAATGTGGAGGTTGCTTTCAATGTAGTCATCTAGATGGTGGTAAAGGTACACAACTGGATCTTTCTTGTAGGTAATGTAGAAACAGGTCTTCATGGTCTGCACCTCATCTTGGACCAACCCAGTCCACTTCTCCATAAAGCCTGGCATGATGTGGAGGTTGCCTTCAAGGTAGTCAACCAGGAGGTGGTAATGTACAAGACAGGATCTTTCTTGTAGGTAATATAGAACCAGGTCTTCATGATTGGCACCTCCTCTAGGACCATCCACTTCCAGTCATCCTTAGAGCCATTTGTGCCCTCAAATGTATGTTTCACTGCTCTGCCAACTATGGTGTTTGAGAGATGAGTGTCTGTCTCCTGAGGAAATGGTATGTTGTTAGGCAGGAACTTAAGGTTTAAAATACTTGCATCACTGTGAAGCTCCAATCCATAGACACAATCTATCCCATCATACTTCAACAAATAGAGAGAGGGATTTGTTGGCAGTTGATCTAGAATGATGGCTTTCCACTAGGTGACTGGTTCATTGGCTTCCTTCCAGCCTTGAGAAATTCTGCGGCCGACAATATTCTCCAGGGCCTCAAAAGGCCTACTCAGTTTTGGCTTCTGGAGAGATGACACATTCCTCTTCTGGACAGGTGGCATGCATCTCATACTAAGAGGCATCTTCATCATGGCTGTAGACTTACTGAGATAGGCCACTGACCTCATGTTCCACTGTTTCTTGGCTATCTTTCTGTGCTTGGGCTTCATAGCTGCCCACTCTCTAGGTTGAAAGAACTTTCCTTCTGTTTAATTCAAAAACCAAGTCGTGGCCTCAACCATGAGTGCCTGCAAGGATAACAAGGGGAGGCTATGTGGTCAAGGCTCTTTTCTGGAAGAACTGTGGTGCAGGAGACAAAGATATTGATCAACAGGTTTGCATACCTAACTGTCATTTTCTCTTAAGAAATAAATAGGACAATTTGCAAATTTTTCTCTACAGCTCAGTATATCAATCTCAGAGACACATTCCTGCTGCCCAAAGGCAAATGACCTCTGCTGAGAAACCTACTTTTTGACTGACTAAGTCAATGAGAGGAGAAGGTATGCCTATCCCCGAAACGAGTAAGAAAAATCTGAACAGATAACAAAGAATTCGAAGGACATCCACACGTCTCCTTCGACATCAATCTAATAGGTAGGGGGCTCAATCCAAGACAGCCTGCCCAAGGTCATGGCACTCCAGTCCAATGGCTCTATGTATTGGGTCTACTGATCCAGACCCAGGTCTATTACATAAAGCCATTCTGTCTCTTCATTGTGGAAGTGAGTACTTTGAGACCCACTTCAACCTGAAAGAATCATTATTCTGGGCAACAGCAGCCATTGAGAAATAATTAGTATCTTTTTAAACACCTATGGACAAAGAGAAGCTTTGCCATTTTAGTGGATTGATGAATTTGATATTGTTAGCAAAGATAAAGTGGGAAGAATAGCTGGCATTCACCATCCCCACAGCTATCAAATATAGAAGCTGGTAACAACAGAAATGGTGGACCCGCAGGACAGTTGAAGGAAAACTTTTTTGCACTACAGAGGTCTTAGTTGCTTTGGAAACATATTTACCAAAAGAAAATGTCCTACCTCTCCAGATTCCATCTTCCAGAAATGTTCAGGTGCAGAAAGCCTGTTGAACAGTTGTGGAGACCAGGAGCTGAACTGTCCTCCTCAGGCACTGTGAGGATAATAAACCCACCTTCATGGAAGACTCATGCTTTGAGTGGAACAGAGTTGCTCACCAACAAACCAAGGCTTTGTGACATCACCAAGGCTCTACTTATGTCAGAAATCCCCTCACAAGCTTGTTACTTCCCTGTTTACCCACAGAAACATCCAGCATTCAGCTCCTCAAAAGCTGTATACAGCCACCAGGGGACCCAAAATAAGCCCCCACTCATCTTCCCAATTACTCAAGTCACACTCTTGCCCAAGTAACTCAATCCCTGTATCTTATTTTTCTGAAAAAGTCTTTGGTGTCTGAGTCAACAAATCACATGAAAGTTTTTTTTTCTTAGATCCCATCTCTCCATTGGTTATCTTCTACTGATTTATTCTTCCTTCATAAATAATAAATTTCAAATTTCCACTTCCTTTCCTCCTCCCCCTAACTACTCACGCAACCACCAATCCTCTCCACTCCAATTCCAGTCCCTATAGAGGGCAGGGTACCTTGACCTGTGGGAAGCCCTTGCCTCCCCTCCATCCAGATTGAGGAAGGTATGCATCTACATATAATATGATCGATTAAAGCCTGTATGTGCAGTACAGACAAATCCCAATGCCATTATCATTGGGTTCTCCTTCTGCCCCAATTGCCAGCCACATTCAATGCTTCCATTTTGATCCCATGCTCTGTCAGTCCCAGCATAGCTGGTTTTGTTGATCTCCCATTAGCTCAGACACAGTGTCTCAGTGTGTGGACCAAGTCCTTGTATTCCTTAGTTCTTTGTCTTATTCTCTCCCCTTCAGCACTTCAACTGGAGCTTGGTAGCTCAGTCTAGTTTTCTGATGTGGGTCCCTGTCTTTATCTCCATCCTTTTCCGTACAAGAGTTCTATGGTGATATTCAAGATAGTCATCATTCTGATTATGGGACAAAGCACCCGTAGTGCCTAGGGACATGGCACAGTGCAGGCACCCACAGCTCACCTGCCCAAGGTCCTCGTTTGTGTCACCCCATGGCTTTCTGGGAACCCCTCTAGAGAGAAGCCTCTTACTAACCCCAGAACGGCACCCTAAGTTGAGATATCAACAGTGTGTGTGCATTAACTTATGGGGGTGTGTTTGTGTTTTTAAGACACAATAACAGCAGATGGATTATAATATTGAAATTTCTTCTTATCTTGAGAAGAATACTTGCTACAGAAACAGTATCACAGTAGTACTGAGTGGGTAGGCTGTCTCAGCATGGAGAAGTAACTGGAGCAAACCCCTAGTAGTTCAGCTCAGTGTCCCAAGAAAGATGGTCAAGTTAAGTCAATGAACTCAGTGATGGAAGTTAAAACTCAGGCTAAATAACATTCCAAATCATTTAGGCGGAACATGAGACACTCGTGCAACAGTCACAAGTGTCTAAATGCCTGGAACTAGAATCTTAGGCCAGGAGAAGTTGTGGAGCTGAGAGTGCATGGCAAAAACTGAGAGAATCTGGCAAAAGACATGTAAGCATAACTAGCAAACATCCATGGAAACCATGAATGGGAGAAAACCCTGAGAAGTCTGCACAAAAACATAACATCTTGACAATTCTGAGATTTAATGACAAAGGAGAGATCTTAAATATGTCACTGTCACATGGTGATGATTAACCCACTCCATTGCAGTGTGACCCCCTGACATGTTTAAGATAATTGTCAATTCTGTCTATATATTTACAGAGAAATTCACGTTGCTTGCACAGATTAACTAGCAGCATGATTTACCACTCAATCAAAGGCAAAGCAAAGAAATCATGGACATGTTGTTGAATGCTGATGATGTTGTTGGGAGCGTTTGTGGGTTTTTTCTTAAAGGGAAATCATTGGTCACACAAATGCATGAAGCAGAGCCTGTCTCTGCCATGTACCTGAAAGCATGAAAAAAATAAACTAAAATAGATTTTTGTCACATACTGGTAAATTTTGCTGCTATGTCCAAATATGTGTGTTGCAGGAGCTCTTTCTGCTCCTTCAGGCTATAGCAACTGAGATAAAGGCCATTGGGGTGTGGTGTCTCTCTATTTCAAAATGGAGCAACTGCCTTCAGCTTGCTCTCTTGCATCCATCTCCACATCCAGCTCCTAGGCTCCTCTCCTCATCCTGCAGAGGGCTGTTGTCTGGCATGGCAATCTGTAAGGTTTGCCCCTTAAAAGAAATAACCATTTTATGAATCATAATTCTAAACTGGTGTGGGAGATTGTTTGTGACTTACACCTTCCTATGTGATGAGAGCAACCAGGGTGTGAAGGGGGTTCTCACTGTTCATGTTGCAGAAGCCATGGCAGCAGGACTAGGAGGCCTCTCATACTCTCTAAGGAAATCAGTAAACATTGGGGACCAGTGAAAGGATGCCCTGAAACATCAAGGCTTGAGCTTTCAAACCGCAATTCCTCCAGCTAGGTTCTGGGTCTCCACAACCTACAAAACCTCCTGAGGACCAAGTATTCAGAACCAGAAGCCTGTGTGGGCCATATCACATAAAATCGTAGTGAGTACACGAATCGTTTTTTTTTTTTTTTTATGTACATCTTTTTGTCCCTCCAGAAACATTTGTATTTCCAATAAAGATAACTTGCTGCCTCTTTGGTGTCCTGAACATGCTCTAAGGTGATGGTGGGGCATTCTTACATACCTTGCTGTGTTGTTGTGAGACCTTAACGGGACAGCAATTGTTTCAGAAATCAAAGGCAGTTAGGTTCAAACCTGTGTTTAGCAGTGTGCTGGACACTTGGGTTGCCTATAGCTAATCTATGGAAAGATGGATTTCCTAAAAGCGTGGCAGCACACATGGAGGCATGTCGTCTTACCTTTTCAAATGACCCATTTTGTGGCCTTACATCAGGCTCCTCTATTCTCCTCATCTTGGTTTCTTTACCAGATCAGGACAAAAATTAAAACTCAATGTCCTGGACGTGAACACTGAATGAGTTATCTATGTGAGATCACAGTGACAGAGCTCATGGGAATCTGACTCATTGTACAGGCTTGCCAGGCATCAATCTGTAATCTGCCTAACTCTACTGCGCAAGTGTTGTTATGGTTGCTCCTTTGTTCCTCCTCATATGGTCTCCATCTACAGAGAACTCAGAAAAATCCACCCCTGAGAGGGCAAGTTCTTTACAAACGAAAGTTTCTAGAACAGAAGAGACATAGTAGATTTATCTTGGCAACCTGTAGACACAAGACATGGGGAAATGGAAGAAGGGATTGAAGAAGATAGAGACATGGAGGAATGGATAAATTCAATCATTCATTGGATAATTGAGTGATCCTATGAAAGAGATGGCTAATAGGATAAAATGTGCTGCATGCCCTCTGAAAGTCAGTCCAAATTGAGGGTAGATAAGGTTATCCACTAAGGAGGAAGCTTAGTCCATTTTGCCTTCTTTGTGCTCTAGGCCCACCCAGGAGAGTGATGATGATGTTGAGGAGAAGAAGGGGCGAGGGTACCAGCATGCCCTGGTACAAGTTTTCACCCACATTGTAGCCAAATCACCTGACCTGGCACAGGTGACCTACATGCTGGGCCCTGAATGGCAGTTTGACACCTACAACCTTACTAACCAAGTTTTTGAAGATGAAGGAACCAAAACTGCCCTGTTATAGATGTCAGGATCCTTGCATGATGGGAGTCAGGCATCAATATCATACTGGTATCCTCGGGTCTGATGGGTTTGTGGGGTCTTTGCCACACTTCACCTAACATCACTGATTCCCTAGGTAACTGATTTTATGGAGCTCGGTGCATTCATCATATCTGTGCATGTCACACACCAATGTGATTCAATGTACTACTAGTTTAGCCTGGGTGCGGGTGAGTCTGTTTATGAGTTTTATAGCCCAAATCCCACAGAACATGATCAATGACAAGGGAACAGTGTTTTACAGTTAAGGCAGGCCAATTGTTTCAATGAACTCACAGGGGTTGAATGGCATGCATAAGACCTGTGAGAGTGCAAGACAGAAAGAATCCAGGCATGACAAAATAGGTAGTAGATAGAAGCCTGGCAAAAGTAAGGAGGTAGCCTGTGGTCCACCCCATTGCAGAAGAGCCACTGAGAGGAGACACTTTTCTTTAGGCAGGAGGATCCGGGTCACTCAACATGCTCCAGTGGAGTTCATATACCCAGTGACTTCCAGATGGTATGAATTAAACCATTAATCAAATGAAACCCAATTTTCTTTGCTTCTGAGTACACATTTGTGACCCTTCATGATCACTCTCTATCCTCTTAAGTCCCAACACCTCGATGTCACATCTTTCCATATGACATGTTTTTCCCTCCCGCATTTTCCCTCTCTGAGATCCTACATCTTTTTGGCCACTCTCCTCTTTTTCCTAAACAGCCATCTTGTCCTCTTCCACACACTGCATCTCCTTTCGTCATTCCCTCTCCAAGGGGAAAAGACCATAAGTCCTGTTTTGTTTTGAGGCCTGTCTTTCTGTGATGTCGCATCCACCAGACACTCCATCATTGACCAAACAACATAACACCTTCACAAATTTTATTTTTAGAGCAAAAATAATTCCATTGGGAAAGATACCAGGATTAATAGAAGACCTGAGGTATTTCTGAAAAAAAGAGTTCCACAAACACAGTTTTAAGTCTGACCCCCAAAATTTGTGAATTTCACTTTAACAGATCTTCATCAAATCATAGACATAGATATGGAAGTCATTATCAAACTTGATGAAATGCACGGAAGGTTTGGTGGGAACTTGGTCAATAATTTTACCTATCTTTTGGGTTCCATTTTTTCGTTGTGCTGCACGCTTTTGCCTCCAAGGAATCCCTGCCTAATTCCAAATTCACCCCTATTGGAGGACATCCTGGCATAATGTGGATGTTGCTTTCAATGTAGTCATCTAGATGGTGGTAAAGGTACACAACTGGATCTTTCTTGTTCGTAATGTAGAAACAGGTCTTCATGGTCTGTACCTCATCTTGGACCACCCCAGTCCACTCCTCCATAGAGCCTGGCATGATGTGGAGGTTGACTTCAAGGTAGTCAACCAGGAGGTGGTAAATGTACAAGACCGGATCTTTCTTGTAGCTAATATAGAACCAGGTCTTCATGATTGGCCCTCCTCTAGGACCATCACCTTCCAGTCATCCTTACAGCCATTTGTGCCCTCAAATGTATGTTTCACTGCCCTGCCAACTATGGTGTTTGAGAGATGAGTGTCTGTCTCCTGAGGAAATGGTACGTTGTTAGGCAGGAACTTAAGGTTTAAAATCCTTGCATCACTGTGAAGCTCCAATCCATAGACACAATCTATCCCATCATACTTCAACAAATAGAAAAAGGGATTTGTTGGCAGTTGATCTAGAATGATGGCTTTCCCCTGGGTGACTGGTTCATTGGCTTCCTTCCAGCCGTGAGAAATTCTGCGGCTGACAATATTCCAGGGCCTCAAAAGCCCTACTCAGTGTTTGCTTCTGGAGAGATGACCCATTCCCCTTCTGGAGAGGTGGCATGCATCTCATACTAAGAGGCATCTTCATCATGGCCGTAGACTTACTGAGGTAGGCCACTGACCTCCTGGTCCACTGTTTCTTGGATATCTTTCTGTGCTTGGGCTTCATAGCTGCCCACTCTCTAGGTTGAAAGAACTTTCCTTCTGTTTAATTCAGAAACAAAGTTGTGGCCTCAACCATGAGTGCCTGCAAGGATAACAAGGGGAGGCTATGAGGTCAAGGCTCTTTTCTGGAAGAACTGTGGTGCAGGAGACAAAGATATTGATCAACAGCTTTGCATACCTAACTGTAATTTTCTCTTAAGAAATAAATAGGACAATTTGCAAATTTTTCTCTACAGCTCAGTATATCAATCTCAGAGACACATTCCTGCTGCCCAAAGGCAAATGACCTCTGCTAAGAAACCTACTTTCTGACTGACTAAGTCAATGAGAGGAGAAGGTATGCCTATCCCCGAAACGAGTAAGAAAAATCTGAACAGATAAAAAAGAATTCGAAGGACATCCACATGTCTCCTTCGACATCAAGCTAATAGTTAGGGGCCTCAATCCAAGACAGCCTGCCCAAGGTCATGGCACTCCAGTCTACTGTCTCTCTGTATTGGGTCTCCTGATCCAGACCCAGGTCTATTACATAAAGCCATTCTGTGTCTTCATTGTGGAAGTGAGTACTGTGAGACCCACTTCAACCTGAAAGAATCATTATTCTGGGCAACAGCAGCCATTGAGAAATAATTAGTATCTTTTTAAACACTATGGACAAAGAGGAGCTTTGCCATTTTAGTGGATTGATGAATTTGATATTGTTAGCAAAGATAAAGTGGGAAGAATAGCTGGCATTCACCATCCCCACAGCTATCAAATATAGGAGCTGGTAACAACAGAAATGGTGGACCCGCAGGACATTTGAAGGAAAACTTTTTTGTATGACAGAGGTCTTAGTTGCTTTGGAAACATATTTACCAAAAGAAAATGTCCTACCTCTCCAGATTCCATCTTCCGGAAATGTTCAGGTGCAAAAAGCCTGTTGAACAGTTGTGGAGACCAGGAGCTGAACTGTCCTCCTCAGGCACTGTGAGGATAATAAACCCACCTTCATGGAAGACTAGTGCTTTGAGTGGAACAGAGTTGCTACCCAATGAACCAAGGCTTTGTGACATCACCAAGGCTCTACTTATGTCAGGAATCCCCTCACAAGCTTGTTACTTCCCTATTTACCCACAGAAACATCCAGCATTCAGCTCCTCAAAAGCTGTATACAGCCACCAGGGGACCCAAAATAAGCCCCCACTCATCTTCCCAATTACTCAAGTCACACTCTTGCCCAAGCAACTCAATCCCTGTATCTTATTTTTCTGAAAAAGTCTTTGGTGTCTGAGTCAACAAATCACATGAAAGTTTTTTTTTCTTAGATCCCATCTCTCCATTGGTTATCTTCTATTGATTTTTTCTTCCTTCATAAATAATAAATTTCAAATTTCCACTTCCTTTCCTCCTCCCCCTAACTACTCACGCAACCACCAATCCTCTCCACACCAATCCAGTCCTAATAGAGGGCAGGGTACCTTGACCTGTGGGAAGCCCTTGCCCCCCCTCCATCCAGATTGAGGAAGGTATGCATCTACATATAATATGATCGATTAAAGCCTGTATGTGCAGTACAGACAAATCCCAGTGCCATTATCATTGGGTTCTCCTTCTGCCCCAATTGTCAGCCACATTCAATGCTTCCACTTTGATCCCATGCTCTGTCAGTCCCAGCATAGCTGGTTCTGTTGATCTCCCATTAGCTCATACACATTGTGGACCAAGCCCTTGTATTCCTTAGTTCTTTGCTCTTATTCTCTCCCCTTCAGCTCTTCAACTGGAGCTTGGTAGCTCAGTCTAGTTTTCTGATATGGGTCCCTGTCTTTATCTCCATCCTTTTCGGTACAACAGTTCTATGGTGATATTCAAGATAGTCAACAGTCTGATTATGGGACAAAGCCCCGTAGTGCCTAGGGACATGGCACAGTGCAGGCACCCACAGCTCACCTGCCCAAGGTTCTCGTTGGTGTCACCCCATGGCTTTCTGGGAACCCCTCTAGAGAGAAGCCTCTTTCTAACCCCAGAACGGCACCCTAAGTTGAGATATCAACAGTGTGTGTGCATTAACTTATGGGGGTGTGTTTGTGTTTTTAAGACACAATAACAGCAGATGGATTATAATATTGAAATTTCTTCTTATCTTGAGAAGATTACTTGCTACAGAAACACTATCACAGTGGTACTGAGAGTGTAGGCTGACTCAGCATGGAGAAGTAACTGGAGCAAACCCCTAGTAGTTCAGCTCAGTGGCCCAAGAAAGATGGTCAAGGAAAGTCAATGAACTCAGTGATGGAAGTTAAAACTCAGGCTAAATTACATTCCAATCATTTAGGCGGAACATGAGACACTCGTGCAACAGTCACAAGATGTCTAAAATGCCTGGAACTAGAATCTTAGGCCAGGAGAAGTTGTGGAGCTGAGAGTGCATGGCAAAAACTGACAGAATCTGGCAAAAGACATGTAAGTGTAACTAGCAAACATCTATGGAAACCATGAATGGGAGAAAACCCTGAGAAGTCTGCACAAAAACATAACATCTTGACAATTCTGAGATATAATGACAAAGGAGAGATCTTAAATATGTCACTGTCACATGGTGATGATTAACCCACTCCATTGCAGTGTGACCCCCTGACATGTTTAAGATACCTGTCAATTCTGTCTATATATTTACAGAGAAATTCACATTGCTTGCACAGATTAACTAGCAGCATGATTTACCGCTCAATCAAAGGCAAAGCAAAGAAATCATGGACATGTTGTTGAATGCTGATGATGTTGTTGGGAGCGTTTGTGGGTTTTTTCTTAAAGGGAAATCATTGGTCACAAAAATGCATGAAGCAGAGCCTGTCTCTGCCATGTACCTGAAAGCATGAAAAAAATAAACTAAAATATGTTTTTGTCACATACTGGTAAATTTTGCTGCTATGTCCAAATATGTGTGTTGCAGGAGCTCTTTCTGTTCCTTCAGGATATAGCAACTGAGATAATGTCCAATGGGGTGTGGTTTCTCTCTCTTTCAAAATGGAGCAACTGCCTTCAGCTTGCTCTTTTGCATCCATCTCCACATCCAGCTCCTAGGCTCCTCTCCTCATCCAGCAGAGGGCTCTTGTCTGGCATGGCAATCTGTAAGGTTTGCCCCTTAAAAGAAATAACCATTTTATGAATCATACTTCTAAACTGGTGTGGGAGATTGTTTGTGACTTACACCTTCCTATGTGATGAGAGCAACCAGGGTGTGAAGGGGGTTCTCACTGTTCATGTTGCAGAAGCCATGGCAGCAGGACTAGGAGGCCTCTCATACTCTCTAAGGAAATCAGTAAACATTAGGTACCAGTGAAAGGATGCTCTGAAACATCAAGGCTTGAGCTTTCAGACCGCAATTCCTCCAGCTAGGTTCTGGGTCTCCACAACCTACAAAACTTCCTGAGGACCAAGTATTCAGAACCAGAAGCCTGTGTGGGCCATATCACATAAAATCGTAGTGAGTACACCAATCGTTTTTTTTTTAATGTACATCCTTTTGTCCCCCCAGAAACATTTGTATTTCCAATAAAGATAACTTGCTGCCTCTTTGGTGTCCTGAAATTGCGCTAAGCTGATGGTGGGGCATTCTTACAACCTGGCTGTGTTGTTATGAGACCTTAACGGGACAGGAATTGTTTCAGAAATCAAAGGCAGTTAGGTTCAAACCTGTGGTTTGCAGTGTACTGGACACTTGGGTTGCCTATAGCTAATCTATGGAAAGATGGATTTCCTAAAAGCATGGCAGCACACATGGAGGCATGTAGTCTTACCTTTTCAAATGACCCATTTTGTGGCCTTACATCAGGCTCCTCTATTCTCCTCATCTTGGTTTCTTTACCAGATTAGGACAAAAATTAAAACTCAATGTCCTGGACGTGAACACTGAATGAGTTATCTATGTGAGATCACAGTGACAGAGCTCATGGGAATCTGACTCATTGTACAGGCTTGCCAGGCATCAATCTGTAATCTGCCTAACTCTACTGCGCAAGTGTTGTCATGGTTGCTCCTCTGTTCCTCCTCATATGGTCTCCATCTACAGAGAACTCAGAAAAATCCACCCCTGAGAGGGCAAGTTCTTTACAAATGAAAGTTTCTAGAACAGAAGAGACTTAGTAGATTTATCTTGGCAACCTGTAGACACAAGACAAGGGGAAATTGAAGAAGGGATAGAAGAAGAAAGAGACATGGAGGAATGGATAAATTCAATCATTCATTGGATAAGTGAGTGATCCAATGAAAGAGATGGCTAATAGGATAAGTGAGATCCCCAAAATTTGAGAATTTCACTTTAACACATCTTCATCAAATCATAGACATAGATATGGAAGTCACTATCAAACTTGATGAAATGCATGGAAGGTTTGGTGGGAACTTGGTAAATAATTTTACCTATCTTTTGGGTTCCATCTTTTTCGTTGTGCTGCACGCTTTTGCCTGCTAAGGAATCCCTGCCTAATTCCAAATTCACCCCTATTGGAGGACATCCTGGCATAATGTGGAGGTTGCTTTCAATGTAGTCATCTAGATGGTGGTAAAGGTACAGTACTGAGAAAATGTGTGCAAATCATCCTTCCATACTCCAACTGCAAACATTCTCATGCCCCACTAAAAGAAAAAGGCCTTTTCTGTGGTTCTTCAGAATAAGGGAGGAAGTCTATTCTCTTATTCCAGTGAAAATATAAGAGGGCTCAAAAGGCAAAGGTTTTTGCCACCAAGGCGTGGCAACCTGAGTTTGATCCCTGTAACTTGCATAAAGTAGAAGAAAACCAACACCATAAAAATGTCTCCTGAGTCCTTCAGGGTTCCTGCTTCAAGAAATGTTCCAGACATTCTGCAGGACACAGAAGAAAGTGACTGACAAACTGCCAATAGAGGCAAAACAGCCTTTCAAATTCACTGCTTCATGGAAAAGTCTGCCAGATACTATGGGCCTGTAGGCTGAAGAAGGATTTCCCAATGTTACAGAAGAACTTTGGTTTACTGTCCAGGCAGCAAGATATCTCTGTCAAGTTTTAGAAGTTGCTTATAATGCTTATAATATATATTTCTTTTCTCTAGTAGTCTCTGAATCTGCTTTGCTGTTTCTTAATCATATAATATTGAGCAATTTGGGTCCTAAAATAGTATTTTGATTAATGTGGTTGTTTGAAAGAGAATGGTCCCAGAAAAGCTCCTATATTTAAATGCTTAATCCCTAGTTGGTGGAACCATTTTGAGAAAGATTAGATGTGACCTCGTTGGACAGGTGTTTCACAGGAGGTGGACTTTGAGATTTCAGAACCTAAGACAGGTCCAGCCCCTCCCTCCACCACCTCTGCTACCAACTTGTAAATCAGGTTAAAACTCCCAGCTACTCTCCAGTGTCATGCCTGTGTGTTTCCATGCCCCATGACGTGATGGTCATGGACTCATTCTCTGACCATGAGCAAGCCCCCAATTAAATGTTTTCTTTTATAAGCTGCCTTCATTATGGTGTCTCTTTACAATAGATAAGTAACTATGATAAAGTTGTTACATGGTATTGCTGTGACAGGACTGGTCAAGCTGCTTGTTAGAGGAATGTTGACTTGGGAACTCTGCATGAGGAAAGTGGTTGAATGTTTTAAGTGGGGCTTAAAAATGATACAAGAGCTTTGAAGACAGTAGTACTAAGAGCAATGTGGAATATAGAGGCCCAGTTCAAGAGGTTTCAGGGTGAAACAGTATTAGAAACTGGAATAAAGTGAACACAAAGAAAAACATATATATCCTCCTGGAAACTGGAAGCACACAAGAGCACTGGGCAAAAGTTGGGAAGGTGGGGATGGGGTGGGATGAAGGGGAGGGGGGATAGAGAGGGGAGAAGGGAAGAATTCGGGAGAGCTTTGGAAAGTGGGATGGTTGCGATGGAGGAAGGGTGGATATGGGAGCAGAGAAGACGATATCTTAATTAAGGGAGCCATTTTAGGGTTGGCAAGAAACTTGGCTCTAGAAGGATTCTCAGGTGTCCACGGGGATATCTCCAGCTAGGTCCTTGGGCAGTAGATGAGAGGGTGCCTGAACTGGCCTTGTCCCATACTCACACTGATGATTATCTTGAATATCACCATAGAACCATCGTCCAGCGATGCATGGAGATAGAGACAGAGACCCACAGCAGAGCATTATACTGAGCTCCTAAGATCCAGTTGAAGAGCAGAAGGAGGGAGAAGATGAGTAAGGACATCAGGACCAGGCGGGGTTGGTCCACCCACTGAGACAGTGTGCCTGAGCTAAATCCAGCTGGAGGCATGGGGGCTGACTGAGAAGCCAATGATAATGGCACTGAGATTTGTCTCTACTGCATATACTGGCTTTTGGGGATCCTAGTCTGTTTGAATGCACACCTTCCTAGGCCTGGTTGGAGGGGGGAGGGCCTTCGCAAAGGGCAGGGTACCCTGCCCTCTTAGGATTGGTAGAGCAGGGGAAGAGTGAGTGGGGGAGTAACAGGGAAATGGGAGGAGGGGAGGAAGTGCAAATTTTGAATGGTATTATTTATAAAAAATAAAAAAAATTAAAAAGAAACTAGAATAAAGACAATTCTTGTAATGTTTTAGCCAACAATGTGGCTGCTTTTGGCCCTAGACCTAAGAACCTGCTTGAGGCTAAATTGAAGAGTTTTGGAACAATATTATTGGCAGAGATTTCATTCAAGACTGTATTGACTCATGGTTATTAGTAATCATTCTTAATGCAGCTCTAAAATGTAAAAGTGCTAAGCAAGTGTTCTACCACTGAGCTAAAACCCCAACTACTGGCTCAAAAGCCACAAAGAAACACTGTACCTCCCAAAAAAGGAAGGAAGGTAGGAAGAAAGAAAGAAAGAAAGAAAGAAAAAAAATGCAAACAGGAAAAGAGAAATACAAATGCACAATCTGAGGAGAAAAAGGAAGACCGGGAAATAAAATGCCTACACCTAGGTTTGTGCTGAAAGAGGTACAGAGAATTGGAATGAAGGTAACGATCCCACCTAGCTAACCATGAAACCTGTAAAAAGAAAATCCCTAGAGAATCTACTCCAAAAACAAAGTAAAGCTTATTCAACAAAGGAAAACACCAAGAGTTCAAAGTTTATACAAATGGAATCCAATGAGAGAGCCATATTCCATCCAAAATGTACAACAATACTTGCCTGACTTTAGAATCCAAAATACTGGAGTTAAGAGGTTGTGAAATCTTCCTCATTAGTTCAGAAAAAAATGTTACAGCCCTGATGGCATGTGGCTTGCAGGCCCATAGAGCCATAATATAAAGCTGAGAACAAGAAGCTTGGATTTGTACTAAAGATCCAAGATGTTGGAGACTCCAGAGTCACAGTGATGCACTAACCCTCTGAAACTGTAAAATGCTTTCTTTTGTAAATTAGCTTGGTATCTCTCTCTCTCTCTCTCTCTCTCTCTCTCTCTCTCTCTCTCTTTCTCTTCCTCCACCCCGTGTGTGGAAATAAATAAAAAAAACTTCTAGTTCTTTAATTTATAACCAACATAGTAAAGATTACAGTTTAACTTTTTGTAAAACAATGTACTGAAGGTGGGGCTGAGAAGATTGCTTTGCACTGAGTACTTGCTGCTCTTCTAGGAGACCTGGGTTTGGATCACAGCAGCCCCATGAGTAAGTTCATGGACATGTAACTCCAGTTCCAGGATATCTGAACTCTTCTCACCATGCCAAAAGACACCAGCACACACCTGGTACATACTCAAGACACACATACAAATAAAATAAATCTTTTTAAAAATAATCTTTTTAAAAAATAATAAAGGCTACCCTCCTGCAACTTGGGTTGGACTTTAAAACACAGCTTGCTCCAATACTGAGGGGACTTAAGAGGTGAGTGAACAGTCACATGGCAGGATGCCCCACTCTCTAGGACCTCCCCAGTGGGACAAAACTCCAGGTCCCTCCCCAACTCCCTCAGATTTTCGAGCCAGCCAGCAGAAAGTTTCCTGTGGCTAGGATCCCCTCAAACCTAATGCCACCCATGGTACACCCCCCAAAGGTACTAGCCACACGCTGCCTAAGAGCTGAAAGCTTGCTATAATACTGAGGGGACCAAGAGCTTGCTACAACACTGAGGGGATTAAGAGAGCATGAAGTGAACACAACAAAAAGAAGACTGAGAGAGCAGGCATATAGAGACCTCAGAAACTTCTGAGACAGACAGTGACAGTAAAGCATATCAAGAAAAACTCCCAAACACTCAGACAGCCACTTCAAGGACTGGACCAAGACACAAAAACACTGCAGGCCTCATTTGAAGGACTAGATGGGTAGGCGCCAAAGTAAGAATCCCTCCAACAACCTAAAAATCAACATGGTAACACCAGAACCCAGGGGTCACACAACAGGAAGACTTGATAATCCTAACCCAAAAGAAGTAGAAGAAAACAACTTTAAACTCTTCAACTCGACTTTGGGAGATCAGTCCAGTGCTCCAATGTGGATCTCTGCCTCTTTTGCCATTAGTTGCTGGATGAAGGTTCTATGCTGATATTTATGATAATCATGAGTCTGGTTAGAGGGCAAGTCAAGATCTGGCCACCTCACCTCTATTGCTTAGGGTCATAGGCATGCCCACCACGCCTTAACTCACTTAACAAACTGACTTCCCTTTCAAGTGATGCTGTGTGGAATAAACTTACAGAAAACAGAAATAACAAGTTGTGGCTATAGCACAGGTATACTGAAGTAGAAACTATTGGGTCAAATCAGAGATGTAGCCCTACAAATGGAAAATAAGTAAAGCTAAAAAACTACTTTTTAAAACAAACACAAAACCTGATGACCTCCCCTTGCAAAGTGATTAGCTGTAAACAAAACACTTATTTCAGCACACAGCCTGGATCTACACTGCATCATGTAGGAAAAAAAGGTCTATTAAACACATCTTGGTACTATTAGTAATACAAAAATGAAAGCCAAGTCCTAATAATGTACTGTTTGCTGATAATAGTTAAAAGAGATAAATACTTAAAATATCAAAAATAATAGTCCCACCTAGTGTGACTCAAAAAGAACAAATAATATTCCCAATCTAATTATGGAAACATCTCCAAATAGTACAAGTCATGAAAAGTAAGCAGCCCTACCTAGTGTGACTCAAAAGAACAAATAAAATTCTTAACCTAATTATAGAAATATCCCCAAGATGTATAACCCCAGCAGCACAGACATTGAGGGCACACTGAATAAATGGGACCTCCTGAAACTGAGAAGCTTCTGTAAAGCAAAGGACACTGTCATTAAGACAAAAAGGCAGCCTACTGACTGGGAGAAGATCTTCACAAACCCCGCAACAGACAAAGGTCTGATCTCCAAAATATATAAAGAACTCAAGAAACTAGACGTTAAAATGATAATTAACCCAATTAAAAAATGGGGCACTGAACTGAACAGAGAATTCTCAACAGAAGAGTTTCAAATGGCCAAAAGATACTTAAGGTCATGCTCAACCTCCTTAGTGATCAGAGAAATGCAAATCAAAACAATTTTGAGATATCATCTTTCACCTGTCAGAATGACTAAAATCAAAACCACCAAGGATAGCCTTTGCTGGAGAGGTTGTGGAGAAAAGGGTACCCTCATCCATTGCTGGTGGGACTGCAAACTTGTGCAACCACTTTGGAAATCAGTGTGGCAGTTTCTCAGAAAAATTGGGATTAACTTACCCCTGGACCCAGCAATACCACTCTTGGCAATATACCCAAGAGATTCCCTATCATATGACAAAAGCATTTGTTCAACTATGTTCATAGCAGCATTATTTGTAATAGCCAGAACCTTGAAGCATCCTAGATGTCCTTCAATGGAAGAATGGATGAAGAAAGTGTGGAATATATATACATTAAAGTATTACTCAGCGGTAAAAAACAATGACTTCTTGAATTTTGCATGCAAATGGATGGAAATAGAAAATACTATCCAGAGTGAGGTAACCCAGACCCAAAAAGAAGATCATAGGATGTACTCACTCATCATTGGTTTCTATTCATGGATAGCGGCCACTGAGTCTATAATTTGTGATCCTAAAGAAGCTAACAAGTGTGTACACCCAATGAAAAACATAGTTATCCTCCTGGCTATGGGAAATAGAGAGATGGGGGTGAGGGGAGATGGGGAGAGAAAAGTGTGAAGGAGAGGATGAGGGGAACTTGAGGAAACGGTATGATTGGGGGTATAGGAAGGTTGGATAGGGGAACAGGGAACTCATATCTTAGTTAAGGGAACCACATAAGGGTTGGCAAGAGACTTGAACTTGGAGTGGCAACCAGGTGCCCTGGGCAATGTCCCCAGTTAGTTCCTTGGGCACCTGAGGATAGGGAACCTGAAATGAACCTATCCTATAGCCATAGTGGTGAATATGTTGCATATCACCATAGAAACTTCATCTAGTGATGGATGGAGAGAGAGACAGAGACACACACTGGAGCACCAGACTGAGCTCCCAAGGTCCTAATGAGGAGCAGAAGGACTGAGATCATGAGCAAGGAAGTCAGGACCACGAGGGGTGCACCCACCCACTGAGACAGTGGGGCCGATCTATTGGTAGCTCACCAAGGCCAGCTGGACTGTGACTGAAAAAGCATGGGATAAAACAGGACTCTCTGAACATGGCAGACAATGAGAGTTGATGCTAGAGTCCAAGGACAGTGGCACGGGGTTGATCCTACTTCATGTTTTGGCTTTGTAGGAGCCTAGTCAGTTTGGAAGTTCACCTTCCTAGACCTGGATGGAGTGGGGAGGACCTTGGAATTTCCACAGGGCTGGGAAACCTGACTGCTTTTGGGACTGGAGAGGGAGGAGAAGAGAAGTGGTGGGAGCGGGAGGGTGGCGGGCAGAGGCGGAGGGAAATGGGATTCAGGGAGGAAGCGAAAAAACCTAACCAAGGAGTCCAACAATGACCACAATGTCTCTGACAATTAGAGACCCTTCACCAGCGCAACTCGAAGAAGGCAAACACACAAAATTTACTACTAAAAAATGAACGGAGTTAACAACCACTGGTCATTAATATCACTTAATGTCAATGGACTCAACTCACCTATAAAAAGGCACAGACTAAGAGATTGGACACGAAAACAGGATCCAACATTCTGCTGTTTACAAGAAACACACCTCAACCACAAAGACAGACACCTACTCAGAGTAAAGGGTTGGGATAAGGCTTATCAAGTAAATGGACCTAAGAAACAAGCAGGTGTGGACATACTAATTTCTAACAAAGTTGACTTCAAACTTAAATCAATCAGAAGAGATGGAGAGGGACATTTTCTACTCCTAACAGAAACAATTCATCAGGATGAATTCTCAATTCTGAATACCTATGCCCCTAATATAAAAGCACCCACGTATGTAAAAGAAACATTGCTAAACCTCAAGGCAGCAATCAAACCGCACACATTAATAGTAGGAGACTTTAACACTCCTCTCTCACCAATGGACAGGTCAATTAGACAGAAACCTAAAAGAGAAATAAGAGAATTAATGGAGGTAATGAATCAAATGGTCTTAACAGACATCTATAGAATATTCCAACCAAAATAGGAAAGAATATACCTTCTTCTCTGCAGCTCAAGAAACCTTATCGAAAATTGACCACATACTTGGTAACAAAGCAAACATCCACAGTTCCCAAAAATATCTGTAACCACCTGTATCTTATCAGATCACCATGGATTAAAGCTAGAATTCAAGAACAATGCAACTCCTAGAAAGCCTACAAACTCATGGAAACTGTACAGTCATCTACTGAAAGCAAGTTTTTCATTTCTAAGACTTTGGAGTTGCTAACCTGTGAATGAACTAAACACAGAAAATTCAATTAAAAGAACCTTTCTTCGAAGCCGGAGAGATGGCTCAGAGGTTAAGAGTACATAATGGCTTTTCTAGAGGACCCTGGTTTGGATCCCAGCACCCAAATGGAGGCTAGCAATCATCACTCCAGTTCCAGAGGCTCCAGTACCCTCTTCTGCACTTTGGGCACGTCACCCAGAATATACATCCAGGTAAAACAGTCACACATAAAATAAAAATAAAATCAATCTATAAAATAAACCAAGTTCTCTGGTCTGAGGATGAAGCTAAGAATTTGTCTAGTGTGTATAAGATCGAGGTTCTACCCTAAAAATGAAGAAAAAATTTCCAGTATGCTTTGTTGGACATGGTGGGTCATATCTATAATCCTAACATTTGAGAGGCTGAGGCAGGGGATGCTTAGTTTGGAGGCAGGGTAGGCACAAAAGGTTCAAGTACAGCATGATATACAACAGCCTTGAAGCTGTTGCCAGGCAGCAGTTCCTCCTGGCTCTGGGCCACAGTGGAGGCCTGACGTGAGGCAACATTCATCTTCTGGATTGGACCTCCTCCAAGGACCAGTGTGGTCCACGATAGCGCAAGAGGCTGTGTTGGTGTTAGAGGTTCATGCTGCTATCCCAGACAGAGATGAAGCCTGAGATCCACATGGACCTACAGAGTCTGTGCTACTGTCCAATGCCTTGCTGATGTCCTCAGGCTCTGCTGTCTTGGTGTACCAAGCCTGTGTGAGTGGCATGTGTAACCACCTGAGACCATGTTTGAGGGACACGGTACATGCAGCCCATATGGTTCTGATATGGCCAACAGCCAGGTTGATGTCTGTGGTCCAAGTTACCACCAAAGTCCATGAGGAAGCCCATGGTCAGAGTTGATGTCTGAAGCCATGTTAATGTCTGTGAGTATGGGAGAGCCTGCTCTGCCCTCAGTGCAGGCAATACAGGCAGTAGCATGGGTGCAGGACTTCTAGTCCAGCCCCATCCCAGCCACTGCAAAGCTTTGCTCAGCTGATGGATGGTTTCTGGCATGGATTAGGCTGAGAAAGACTCATTCCCTTTGGGAACTTTTCCACTAAGAATTTTACCATTTCAGTGAATATACAGTCAATACAAAATAGACTTGTCTTTTTTGAAGTGGGGAGATCATGGTGGACAGGAAGTAGAAATGGGAAGACTGGGAGGTGAGCACCATGGAGGCACATAATGTGAGATTCCCAAATAATCAATAAAAATGTAAACAGAAGAAAAAGAAGGAAATGAGAACCCTCTGAGACTCTGTCTTTATATCCTAACAATTTCTCCCCTCTTATCAACAAACTCTGTAAATTACAAAATTTGTAAAATAAAAAAATTGAGCATCAGGAAAGCTGAGCTTCCAGGACCCAGTTTACTGTTGTGTAACAAAAATAAAATTCCTTAACAAGCCGAGGGTAGGATATTTATAAAAAATACAAAGATGGCCCAAGAGATTCTTTTCAGAATTCACTTTAATAATAAACCCCTAGCTTACTTTAATAAGCCTATAACAAGAACAGATTCTAGACCATGATGTCCAAAGCATGACAGCTGACAGCTGATAAAACACTAAAGGCTTAATTTTCCTACTCTAGCAATCTGCCAGAATTTAACTTATTGAAAGAGGCCAATGTCTTTTTTTGTTCTAATGATGATAGTGCATACTTTCATTTTTCAATTTTACTCAGCTTTATTAAAGTATAACCAACAGATAAATTTACAGAGTAAATGTCCTAATGCAGATAAACATTACAAAATGTCTAAGTTGAAGTAACCAACTATCATCTCACTTACCTATCACATTTTATTGCTGACATTTAAGATCCACACTCTTTGCAATTTTCAAGTATGTGTTTCTCTTATTCCTTAAAAAGACAACATTTATTTAGCTTTATAATTCTGGGCTACAATAATTTTACAGTGATTTCTGATCTTCAATAAGGAAAGTATGCTGGATCTTGTCATGAACGTATTTAGCATACATGGATTCATCATAGGCCCCGCTGAACCATTCTGATTCTGATGGTGTCATGAATCTCACCACACAAACCTGTTAAAGATGAAATGGGCACACACTGCATGCAGATTTTGGTGTTTTATCAATCTTCTTTGTATGAAAGTAAACAATTCTATTACAAGGGTTTTCTATTCCAATCTATTACAGCATAGTTTTGTCAGAGGCATTTTCTAGAAACTGTGATGGTACATCAATCACTGAGCCATTCTAAAGAGCTACATTATTGTTTATAGCAATTGTGATGTATAATAGACCTCTAGAACATACTCAGCCTAACTAAAACTTTGTACCCTAGGAAGAATATCTCCCTATCTCCTCTCCCCAGGCAGCCTCTGATAACCACCATTTTAGCCTCTGTCTCTGAGTTCAACTTTTTATATTGTATTTACAAGTTAAAACAATCAGTATTTCCATGTCTTTCAGTTCTAGGCTTATTTCATTTATTATACTGTCTTCCAGATTAGATCACATAAAATGATGGGATTCCCTTCATTAAGTATGAGTTGTCTTCCACTGTGTGTATACATGCATGCTTGTAAACACCATGCTATCGTTTTCTATTGCTGATCATCTTGTTTCTACTTTTAACTTTCTGAGGGATCTCCATACTATTTTCCATAATGACTGTACCAAGCCATAATTCCACCAACAGCCTATAGAGATTTTTATTATGTCTTTACCAAAATGACTTTGTCTTTTTTTCTTTTTTTTTTCTTTTCTATTATTATTTTTTTTTGGGGGGGGGTAATACTGCAAGGTGATCTTGAGTTCACTATGCACTTTGTAGCCAAGGGTGCACTTACCTAGGTTGAACTCCTAGTTCTCCCACTTCAGCCTTCCAAGAGCTGGGATTAAGGTGTGCACCACAAGCTTTGCTTCTTTTGTCTTTTCCACAATGACCATCTGAACAGAGAAGAGGTAATAATATGATATCTCACTGTGGTTTTGCTTTCATTACTCTAATGATTAGTGATATCAAGTATTTTTTCATAGAACTATTAAAAAGAAGCCACTTTCTGATTCATTACTAGTATCACATATAAGTACTTATAGTTTAAAACTGACTTAAAAACTTCAAGCAAAATAGAGCCCTTACTTAGAAAGACGTTCTTCCTGTAGAATTATGCAAGAAACATTTGGCAATTCCCTGCTCAATAAAAATGGTCTTTTCTAGTTGAAAAGCTAATCTTGATACATGATTGCAAAGAACACTGTCTTGCAGGCAACTCTATCTTGAGAAGTCTATAGCCACCCTTACTACTGTGTGTACAACTGCCACTTTCCTTAACACACACACACACACACACACATGCGTGTGTTTCTGTATATTAAACCATTTCCTCAAAAAATAATAAAATAAAAAAAACCTCAACCTTTCAGGAAAAAACAATTCTGCTCATCCTTAATTTAATAAGAATTGAAGAAAAAAAAGTAGTAGGTAGAGGTCAGTGGTGAGTACCTGAGTGCAAGAAGCCCTGAGTGATATATAAAACAAATGAGCACATGAAAAATGTTAAACATCATTAACAACAAGAACTAAAATGAAAACTACAATGAAGCCTGATGCAGTAGCTCAAATAGAGGCAGGAGAACACCAGGAGGTCAAGAGAAGCCTCAGTTACCTAAGAACTAGTTGGAAAAAAACATAACACAAAACACCTACAGTTAAAACTGTTACATATATAATACAGACTAACCAAATTTCGATAAATGGCAACACCAAATGCTAGTAATGATATGAAGGAATTAGAACATTTTGGCAAGCAAGTTAGTTACAATAACACTAGCAATTCTACTCATGGATAAGCTAAAAGAATCAAAAACAGATGTTCAGCCGGGCAGTTGTGGTACACAGCTTTAGTCCCACCACTCATAAGGCAGAGGCAGGCGGATCTCTGTGAGTTAGAGGCCAGCTTGGTCTACAAGAGGTAGTTCCAGGACAGTTTCCAAAAGCTACATAGAAACCATGTCTCGAAAAGAACAAAAAAACTAAATTTAAAAAATAGAAAAGCATATGCTCAATGACAAGTCTATATGTATATGTTTATATAAGAGCTTTATTCATAATAGCCAAGACCCAGAGACAACCAAGATGTCTTCATGAATAAATGATAAATTGTGGTACAGTTATATTGTGGCAAACTACTCGGCAATTAAAAAAAAGTACACTGTTGCTACATTATAACAAAAGGATAAACCTCAGCCCTAAGTGGAAAAAGTCAATCCTAGAATGTTAGGTAGGGTATATAAGTTATGGTTCTTTGAAAGCCTGATACAAAAACACATGACTGGTTGTCAGGTTGGAAGAGAAAATACAGGCAGAGGGAAATGGGCCAAGATATAAAAAAGGTACCCTGAACATTCCTTGTGAGGATGAAGTATGTCAATTTGACTCTCAGGGTACAATTTCAATACTGTGGACCTGACATTGTAGTTTTATAAGATGTTATCAATGGGGAAAACTGAGTAAAGACTACAGAGGAATCCCTATATTATTTTGTTCAACTACATGCAAATTTATAGTCATCTAAAAATGATTCAAAACCTAAAAGATACATTCACTCAGATCCACATCTATTTTAAATGTTTTTCTTGTCAGCGGGACTCATTGTGTACCCCAGACTACCTTAGAACTTGATACACAGACCAGGCTGCATACAAATTTGAGTTTCTCCTGCCTCCACTTCCCAAGTTCTTGGATGACAGGCTTGCACCACCATGACTATCTGAATGCGTTCAATTATATTTCCTTTGGACCTCAAAGCTGTTCTCACCCCACCTTCTTCTTTGTTTCTCCAAGGCTCATGTTCTCCACTGACCACCCTTCTTTACCAATGTCATAAAGTCCTTCACCTCACACAAACCCAAACATTTGGCCAGCTCTATTATTACCAAATGTGCTCCATAAAAGCCACTCCTTAAATCAAAGTCCATATGAAAACCAATCAGGTCCAGAGTCTGTTATTTTTATACATCCATATTGCTTGACAAGATCACATTCCATACAGAAACTTTCGAAGTTTACTGTTTACTCGCAGCAGAGATTCCCCAGGAAACACATTGTTTTCACAGCTATGATGCTTGCTCTCTTACTTGACTATTTCACCAAACAATGTGTGTTTCAAAGTTCTAAATTACAGGAAATAGGAGGAAGAATTTTTAAAAATGGCAAGCACAAATGTAAAGAAACAAGTAAAGACACAACTTTCAAAATAGAAAAAAATACAAATTTTAAAAGTACAGATGCTGCCCGGAGTGGTGAGACAAGCCTCTAATCCCAGCACTTGGGAGTCAGAGGCAGGTGGATCTCTGCATTCCAGAAGAGCTTGGTCTACAGAGCAAGTTCCAGGAGAGCCAGGACTACACAGAGAAACCCTGCATCAAAAAACCCAAAAGAATAACAATAATACAGATGCTGCCAATAAAAAGAATGAAACTAGACAGGGAATATGTATGAAGAAACTGGTATTCTACTCTGTAATGCCAGAACAACAAACATGCTTGAGATCATATCAGGCCAACAAAACTTCCTACAAAACCAGGTCTATAAAGTCTATTCTTCTGCAATTTTAACAACAACAACAACAATAAAAAAACTATGTAAACTGAGGGCAGCAAAATGACTTATCAAGTAAAGGTACTTGCTGCACATGCCTAATAAATTACATTCAATAACCAGAATACACATAAAGGTGGAACAGGAGAACATATCCGCAAACTTGAACTCTGACTCTACACACACAACAAAGTACACAAACGTATACACACACATACACACAAAAAGGTAAATTTTTAAAATTTTATATAAAGCAATACTTTAATTAAGGTCATCATTTTTGACAAACGAACATCATTACTTATCTAACATACAATGTAACAATTACATGGAGTCTTAAACTCCAAAAGAATGGAAATATTCAAATGTCCCAGGTTTGGTGATGTGCACCCATAACCCCAGCATTAAGGTGGAATTGGCAGCAGTAATAAGCATCATCCTAAACTGCATGAGTTCTAGGCCAGCTTAGACTAGAGAAGACTACGTAAGACTATCGACAAAAATAAATAAATAAATAAATAAATAATTAAGCTAAATACATAAATACCCAAATACTTAGAAATATTTGTGGCTATTATTACTGGTTTAGCTTTTGCATAATCACCAATCTATTCTCAAAGCACATAACTAACTGAGGACCAAATGTAGTACAATGCAAGATGCATGTTAACTCTTCAAGACATAACAGTAGGTAGCAATTTACAGAGCCCTAACTCTATGTGCACCATTACAAAAAACACTAAAGCTGGGTGTCTGATCCCATGCCTTCAATAGTCTGGAGGCAGAGACAGGCAGATCCTTTGAGATCGTAGCCAGAAAGGACTACATAGCAAAACCCTGTCTCAAAACACAAAACAAATAACACTGATGCTAACAACTGTGTTCTAGACTGCTTAGATGTTTCAATATGTAGTTTATATTTTAAAGTCCTAAATTAGTTGTACAAATATCTCTTACATGCTTAAATTTATCACTCACTTATTGAGAATTATCTAAACTCTTAAAAAAAAACTTCATCTGGAGCAGGATAAGTTACAGACATTTCAATTAAATTATTTCCTTGGTCAGAAATAAATGTTCCAGCCAGCATAGTTTCTACATTACTTATCTTTTTTAACTTTATTTAACTTTATTTCATGTGCATTGGTATAACGATGTCAGATTCTCTTGAACTGGAGTTACAGACAGCTGCGAGCTGCCATGTGGGTGCTGGGAATTAAACCCGGGTGTAGCGTGAGGGGTCCAGTTGGTTGGGGATAATGTCGCGCCCGGTACCCCACAGAAACAGCTAACCTGAGCTAGTGAGAGCTCACTGACTCTGGACTGACAGCGGGGGAACCTGCAGAAGACCAAATTAGGCCCATTGAATATGGGGGACAGTGTAAGGCTTGGGCAGTCTGTGGGGCCACAGGCTATAGGACCAGGTTTTATCCCTAGTACTTGAACTGGCATCTAGGAGCACATTCTTTTTGGAGGGATAACGTTGCTCAGGTGAGGGACCTGCCTCAAGGTGAAGTGTCAGACTTTGTTGACTCCCCACAGGAAGCCTTATCCTTTATGAAGAGTGGATGGGGGAGTGGGATGGAGAAGGTGAGGGAAGCAGGAGGAGAAGAAGGGGTGGGAATGCGGATAGTTATGTAAAAGGAGGAGACTGTATGTTTTAAAAAATCTTAATTAAAAAAAGTAAAGATAAAAATTAAACATTCTTCTGATGTCTATTTTTTTATAAGTAAAAATCTTGGAGAATGAAGCAATCTGATTTCCTAATTGGCAGCTGCTATACACTCCCTTGCTCTAAGTGCCTTCAGCAAAGGGGATGTCAGTCAAGCAGACAACCAAATCACCCTTACACCACTGGAAATTTGGAACATTCTGGGACTGCCTTAGGGAAGCTGCACAATGATCACAACTGCTTGCTCTAATCTCCAGAAAGGAAAACATGAGTCAACACACACAGACACACAAAAAAACAGGACATAGGACATTGTTCTTAACAATCCCAAAATGGAAATGATCAAAATATGCACCACCTTCATGAACAAATAAAATGTGATACAAGTACATTCATATAATGGAGTTTATTCAGCAATAAAAAGAAATAAATTCAGATACATAGCCATATGGATAAACCTTGAAAACATTTCTGTAAGTAGCAAAAAAATAATTGTATAAATCTATTTACACAAAATGTCCAGATGTCCACAGCAGCAAGTGTGAAGCTGAATGTGGTGGTGCACAACTGTAATTACAGCATTTAGGAGGTGGGGCAAAAAGATCTAGAGCTCAAAGTTATTCAAGAAGAGCCTTGAAAATAATAAACAAAACAGGAAAGGAAGAATGGCATGGAAGAGAGACAAATAATGGACAGTGATTCTCAAAGAATATGTGTTTGTTTGGGGAAGGTAAAATAGTCCTAAATTAGACTGTGGTGATTGCTGCACAACTCTACCAATATACTGCAAGCCACTCAGTTACACATTTATTTGTTTGTTTCTTTGTTTATTTATTTATTTCTGGTTTTTCAAGTAACGGTTTGTCTGTGAAATAATCCTGGCTATAAAAGAATCCACAGGAAACTAACTGCCTGACTCTGCCTCCTGAGTGCTGGGATTAAAGGGGTGCATCACCACCACCTAGGTAGTTACACATTTTAAACAATATGTAGATCATATGCTATCATATGAATTATATCTCAGTAAAGCTACTCCTTAAAGATAGGGTTTCATATACTCCAGGCTGGTCTGGATCTTGCTATGTAGCCAAAGATGACTCTCTTAACTCCCTGTCTTCCTGCTGTCACCAACCAAGTGCTGGGATACATGCATGAACACTTGGGTATAAAGCTATTTTTTAAATGGCAATGTATTTTATTATTCAAGGTAAAAATTTTAAAAACAAAATTTTAAGTACAATTAGAGTGAATGCCAATTGCTCTGACCCACCAAGCAAAATACGGAAATGATTATTAGTTAAATAATGTGGTAAATAAGAAGGTCATTGGTCATAGAAATAGAGACATGGGATTTGAAAAATGAAAAACAGAGCTACTGTTCACAACTTACTTGGAATAAGAATGTCAATACTTGAGATGTGAGGGTAATTCGGCAGAGATATCATAATCCTATTGATCACCAAATTGACAGGCTGATATGGCTAGCTAGGAAGGTTTTCCCTTCCCTCCTCACTGTCCTAAGTGTGACCTTCTCAAGCTGCACTGAAGAAGATGGCCCTCTCTGATAATTGACTTTCTTCAGCCAAGAGTTGAAGTATAGCTGTATTTTTATGCCACAGCCTCAAAAGAAGCTCTCAGCCAGGATAAATTGGTACAGGCCTTAATCCCATATGGAGAAGCAAAGGCAGGCAGATTTCTGTAAGTTCAAGGACAGCATGATCCATGTGGCCACGCACAGTAGGAGAAATGGCTCAGAAGATAAGAGCACTGACTGCTCTTCTAGATGACCTGGGTTCAATCCCAGCATCTACATGGTGGTTCACAACCATCTCTAGTGAGATCTCATACCACCTTCTAGCATGCAAAAATACATGCAGGCAGAATTCTGTATACATAATTGATGGAGGAAGGTCATTGGTTAAAAAATAAAAAAAAAACTGCTGGGCGCTCATAGGTTAGTACATAGGTGGGTGGAGTAAACAGAACAGAATGCTGGGTTGAAGAGGATGTGAGCTCATACACCTTAGCTCTGCTCTCTGGGACAGATGCAATGAAGCGCCGACCCAGGATGGAATTAGGCTAAAATCTTGCCGGTAAGCGCACCTTGGGGTCCTATACACATTATTAGAAATGGTCTAGTCCAGGTGTGAGTTAGCCAAGAAGAGGCTAGATATAATAGGCCAAGCAGTGTTTAAAAGAATACAGTTTGTCTGTTGTTATTTCGGGGAATAAGCTAGCCAGGCGACAAGGAACTGGGGCGGCAGGAACACAGCCCACAGCTCCTACTACAGAATGGCGCCCAATGTGGGGATCGAACCCAGGACCCTGAGATTAAGAGTCTCATACTCTACTAACTGAGCTAGCCGGGATGATGACACCCTGCGAATTGCTTATTCGACCCCAATATGGTATGATAGACCATGGCCTCCTGAAGGGTTGCTGTGAATACCCTCAAAAAATTGCTTCGCTCAACTGCCAACTGAGATGAAACTAGCAGACAGGTTATCCCGTAAAAGACCTGAATGACAGCGGCCCCATTCAGCAGGAAGCAGTTTGGAGAGAAATAACTACGTCCATATTCCCAAATATTGTTTTTAAATGTTCTTTTACATTTAAAGGGGGATACAATATAGGTATAAATCATTTGCATTGATATGGATTTTGCTTCAGTGATTTAAATTTAAGGTCAATTTGTTATATGTATTTCTGATATTGATTAAGGTATTGTGATTGTGTAGCTCATGTAAAAATGTTATGTATATAAGCTGTTAATGAATAGTTATCTATAATAGTAAAGTTTGTAGTCATGTTAGATTTTCTAGATGTACATAGATATATTTTAGATTGACATTCTTCATATATTTCAAAGACTACAGAATATGCTATTTAATGTTTAAATAACTTAGGTCTTTTCATAACAATGAGACACTCTACTCCTGGCAGCACCAATCTACATCAAGAAGAAAATGGGCATCAAAGAGGATCCTTATGGAGTTTGATAGCCATTTCGGCAAGAAACTGTTCTTGCCTGGACTGTTGCATAAACTGGACACAAATAACCCACAGAGAGATGCCTGCTGAACCTGCCTAAAGGTGAGATGAGCTTTCAGGGTTCCTGATTCATGAAAGAGTCTGCGAGACATCCTGTAGGACATAGCAGATAGTGACTGAACTGCCTTTGAAATTTCCTGCTTCATGGAAATGTCTGCTGGAAGCTATGGGCCTGTAGGCCAAAGACGGATGCCCCAATGGTACAGAGAATCTTTGGGTGACTGTCAAGGCAGCGAGATGTCTCTGTCATTTCTAGATTTTGAAAGCTGCTTATTTCTTGTTTGCTTAGGTAATATTGTATCTTTCTGGAGTCTTTGATGGAGTTGAAGAATAGTTAGTTATAGTTATAGTTTTCCTTAGGTATGATAAAGATAAAATAGATGTAAATATTGTAATGCTTACTTGATAACTGTTTTGTTATATGTAATTTACCTATGTTAAAGTTAAAGCCTTCCTTTTTTTTGTTTAATCAGAAAAAGGGGAAATGATGGAGTAAGGTCATTGGTTAAAAACAAAGAAACTGCTTGGCCCTCATAGGTTGGAACATAGGTCGTTGGAGTAAACAGAACAGAATGCTGGGAGGAAGAGGAAGTGAGCTCATACACTTTAGCTCTGCTCTCTGGGGCAGATGCGATGAAGCTCCACCCCAGGATGGACGTAGGCTAGAATCTTGCCGGTAAGCGCACCTTGGGGTGCTTCACACATTATGAGAAATGGGCTAGTCCAGGTGCGAGAGTTAGCCGAGAAGAGGCTAGATATAATGGGCCCAGAAGTGTTTAAAAGAATACAGTTTGTGTGTTGTTATTTCGGGGCATAAGCTAGCCAGGCGACCAGGAGCTGGGGCGGCAGCAACACAGCCCACAGCTCCTACTACACATAATAAATAAATAAATATTTAAAAGAGTACTGGCTGCTCTTTCAGAGAACCCAGGTTCAAATCCCAGCACCCAAGCCTGTCTGTAACTCCAGTTCCAGGGCTTATGACACTCTCACATAAACATACATGCAGACAAAACACCAATGAAAATGAAATAAATTGTAAAAAAATTTAATCCAAATCCTCTAACAATTTAGTCAGGAAAAACAACTAAAACATATAGGGTCATGTGATAGTTCCTGAACTTTCTTTTATGTTGCTACTTAACAATGTTCCCATAAAGTAAAAGGCTTCGTAATTCATGCACAAGCACAGAACCAGAAGAAAAAGTGTTCAGTAATAATAATGAGAAAATCTGGGGAGGATGCATAACATGTTTAAATTATAACATATACATTACTAAAGCCAAGAGGCCAGAAAATTAAACACCAAAATCCAGTTGTACAAATACATTACTAGTGCTAGACACGTGGCTCAATTAATGGGATGTTCACCTAATAGGTAGCAAGCCGTAGGTACAATCCCGAGCATGGCATAAGACTAAGCACAGTGTGTCCTAGACGGTAATTCCGGCACTTAGGAAGTGTGGGTTTGATGAGGATGAGAAGTTCAAGGGTTTTCTCAACTAGCCGGCAAGTATGATCACAGCCTGGGATACAGGAAACTACATCTACCATGTAAAAAATTAAAATGTTTTACACTGAGGATTAACATATTAATCACAGTAAACTAAATTTATGGTACTACCTAAGTTATTTATTGTATAAAACAACAGCAACTGAAAACCACAAGCAACTCAAGACAACACGGATGCTGCTCTGATAAGGAATCCTGCCTAAACTTTGGTCCTAAATACTCAATTCAGCAGCCAGATTTCCTAACAGACGAGAACAGAACATTTCCAGTCACTGAAAGCCAAACAGTAATAGCCACACATTTAGGAGAGGATTAGTGAGGGGCCCTGGGCTTTTATAAAGGACTATGAAATGAAAATCACTGGCCTTCCACAACACAAGAAAACAGGGAATGAGAGGAGCGTGATTATGATACAAAGAGGACAGGGGAGAAATTGTGTGAAAGAACGGGCAGAAAAAAGGGCGGGGCAGAGAGCTAAAAGGCCACTGGTGATTCAACTCAATGGTAAAGCTTTGTTGCTTTATCTAGTTCAAACTTTAGCACCGGAAAAAAAAAAAAAAGGAAAAGGAGAGCGAGGTACAGATGACTAAGGACAGTTATTTCCAGGAGATAGGACACTGAGAAAACTTGCTTGACACTAACAATGGAGCCTGGAGAAGAAAGCTGTGCAAGTAAAGCTAAAAGCAAAGGTCCCGGGCCTTTGGTCACTCTTTCCTGGGACAAATTTCCCAATGAAATGTTAGTGACGCCTTCTGGAGGGAGGAACGCGGACCCAATGCTGTGCAAGGACTGGTAAAGCGATTTTCCATTCAGATTGAAGGGAGACCCAAAAGCGCCACAGGAAAGGACCAGCAGGAACTGGTTCTAGGACACCAGGAAACTGCGGGGATTCAAAATTGGTCTTGGTGGACAATTTTCAACAGGAAGTAGAGCATATGGTAATCCCCAACTAGGGCAGAACCAAAGTAGTGAAGAATCTGTGGGCTGGGCACAGTTCAGTGGAAAAGAGCTTGCCTGGCACACTGGGTTCTATTCCCAGTGCCACAAAAAAAGGAAGAGGAGGAGGAGGAGAAGGAGGAGGAGGAGGAGGACAAGGACAAGGAGGACTAGGAAGACTAGGAGGAGGACAAAGACTAGGACCAGGGAGGCAGAGTCTTGGATGGGAACTAGAAACCCGGTTTCCCTCCCCCGTGACCTTGGACAAGTCACTTCACTTCCCCACGCCCTCTGCTACTGGACAACAGTAACTGTGTCCTGATGGAGGAAGGTCATTGGTTAAATAATAAAGAAACTGCCTAGGTCCATTTATAGGCCAGCCCTTAGGTGGGTGGAGTAAACAGACAGAATGCTGGGAGAAAGAAGCCGAGTCAGGAGTCGCCATGATTCTCTCTCTCCAGACAGACGCAGGTTAAGATCTTTCCTGGTAAGGCAGCTCGTGGGCTACACAGAATATTAGAAATGGGTTAGATCAATATGTAAGAGCTAGCCAGTAAGAGGCTGTAGCTAATGGGCCAGGCAGTGATTAAAAGAATACAGTTTCCGTGTAATTATTTCGGGGCATAAGCTAGCCATGCAGGCGGCTGGGTGCCGGGGACGCAGCCCTGCTGCTCCTATTACAACAGAGTGGCACCCAACGTGCTAATGAACTCCATGTAAAACCTGAGAGGGCTTGAAAAGGAGAGAGAGAGAATTTAAGACAGCTTTTTGCTGTTTGTGGGTTGCGTGCCGCAAAGAAATTGTCCTGACTCACCAGCAGGAAAAAACTGGCTGTTTTAAAATTGCCGGCTTTCTGGGCTGTGCCGCCATTGCGATCTCTATCTGGCTCCTGCGGGAGACAGAGCTTTTAAATGGAGCATTTGGAGTAAAGTGATATGGCTTGCTTGATGGCAACTAGACTCACTGTGTGCCTAAAAGAAAGTCATTGCGCGCTGCGGCTCAGAGGCACAAGAGGCTCCGCCATGTTGGACTGGGCGGGGCAAGCAGGCAGTACATGTTTTTGACCTAGGAATGTCACAGCTAAGATTCTTAAGCGCTTAGCGATTTAAAAGCACAAAACAAAGTGCTCCTGGATACTAAAAAAAAAAAATTACAGATTTACAATAAAACAGATTCAGACATAAAAGACCTCTATGGGTCACAGTGTAGGATGAATGTACGTAGGCTTGAGAGAGAGAAAAAATATATATAAAGAATAAAGTTAATGTCTTAAAAAAAGGGTAAAGTCTTTAAAGAGACAGAGTACAGATAGTTATAGATTAAAAGAAATAAAGAAAAATAAGCCACGTAAAAATGGAAAATTCACAGAGAGTCTGGATTCTTTGTATTATTGTGTTTTCTTTAAAATTTTTGACTGTGAAGGAGCTAAGTACAGAGAGACATTTCATTACATGGGCTGCCAAGCTAAACCAGAATGGATATAAGGGTATTATGATTTCAGAATTTGAGACTAAGGATATGATACTTTGGAGAGGGTCTTCTTTTGTTTTCACAGAGGATGAGACTCTGTGGATTGCGTCTATACCAATATGGTATGATAGACCACGCCCTCCTGAAAGGTTACTGTGAACACCCTCAAAAAATTACTTCACTCAACTGCCGACTGAGATGACCCTGACACACAGGTCACACCATAAAAGATCTAAATACAGCGCCCCCATTCAGCAGGAAGCAGTTTGGAGAGAAAAAACTGCACCCATATTCCCAAATATTGTTTATAATTTTTTTTACATTTAAAGGGGGAATATGATATAGATATGAATAATTTGCATTGGTGTGGATTTGAAGGTCAATTTTGTTATATGTATATGCATATTTCTAATCTTGATTAAGGTATTGTGATTGTGTAGTTCATTTAAAAATGTAATGTATATAGGTTGTTAATGGATAATCATCGATAATTATCAAGCTTTTAGTCATATTATTTAGATTTTTCTAGATGTGCATAGATATATTTCAGTTATATAGGCATTCTTCATATCTTTCAAAGACTGCAGAATATGGCATTTAATGTTTTAATAACTTAGGGCTTTTCATGACAATGAGACACTCTGCTCCTGGCAGCACCAATCTACTTCAAGAGGAAGATGGGCATCGAAGAGGCTCCTTAAGGAGTTTGATAGCCATTTGGGCAAGAAACTGCTCTTGCCTGGACTGTTGCATAAACTGGACACAGAGAACCCTCAGAGAGAGGACTACTGAACTTAGTGAGATGGTCTTTACTAAAGGTGAGATGGTCTTTCGGGGTTCCTGACTCATGAAAGAGTCTGCAAGACACTCTGCAGGACACAGCAAAAAGTGACTGAACTGTCTTTGGAATTTCCTGCTTCATGGAAATGTCTGCTGAAAACTATGGGCCTGTAGGCCGAAGATGGATGCCCCAACAGTACAAAAGAACTTTGGGTGACTGTCCAGGCAGTGAGATGTCTCTGTCATTTCTAGAGTTTTGGATCTCTTGTTTACTCAGGTAATATTATATCCTTCTGGAGTCTTTGATGGAGTTGAAGAATGGATAGATAGTTATAGTTTTCCTTAGTTATGATAAGAGATAAAATAGATATAAATATTGTAACTGTAATTCTTGCTTGATAACTGTTTTGCTATATGTAATTTTACTGTGTTAAAGTGAAAGCCTTTCTTTTTTTGTTTAAACAGAAAAAGGGGAAATGATGGAGGAAGGTCATTGGTTAAATAATAAAGAAACTGCCTAGGTCCATTTATAGGCCAGCCCTTAGGTGGGTGGAGTAAACAGACAGAATGCTGGGAGAAAGAAGCCGAGTCAGGAGTCGCCATGATTCTCTCTCTCCAGACAGACGCAGGTTAAGATCTTTCCTGGTAAGGCAGCTCGTGGGCTACACAGAATATTAGAAATGGGTTAGATCAATATGTAAGAGCTAGCCAATAAGAGGCTGGAACTAATGGGCCAGGCAGGGTTCAAAAGAATACAGTTTCCGTGTAATTATTTCGGGGCATAAGCCATGCAGGCGGCCGGGTGCCGGGGACGCAGCCCTGCCGCTCCTATTACAACAGTGTCCCAGCGGAAGGACTGCTCAATGGCTTCCATAGTGGTATTAGCACAGCAATTCGCACAATGCCTTCTGCTCTGTGTAACAAGTGCAAGGTAATTAACCAGGTCCATTTGATGGGTCCACAGGCAATGCTGGTGGAAGCTCTCAGAGAAGGAGGCAGGGCAGGGAGAAGGAGCAGGTCCAGGAGCTGGAAAGGTCCCAGGGCTGCAGTTGGGTGAGGTCGTCCTCACGAACAGAGCTCTCAGGTGAAAGAAGGTGGGAGAACTCTCCCCCAGGAATGACATCACCAGGATGCTCTCATCCCTGCATGCAGAGATGGTGCCCTCTCCTGACTGAGGAGCTACTGCCCGAAAGGAGCTGCGGCCCAACAGAGCCAAGCCTCACCCTCTCTCCAGACAGGCTCCCAGCACAGCATCGCCCAGGATGCGGGAAAACTGGGGCTCTCCCCTCTGCCAGCGGCTGCACTCCGCCCGCTCACACTGGCCCTGACCCCGCCCTGGTACCTGAGCATGGGCCAGATACAGGCCATGTCTGTGCTCTCGAACTCCCTCAGGATCTGCTCGTGCTCCGTGGTGGTCTCCAGGCTCTCCTCCGCCATCTTTGCCTGTTCCATCGCATGGCAAGGCCTCATGGCCCTCACTCACCAGGGACCCCCAGCTCCCTGAGCCTAGGTTCTGTGGCTGCTGGCTCAGCACCCTGCAGAGCGACCCCGCCCTCGGAGGAGACGCCCCCAGTCGTCACTCTGAGTGCCAGAATCCTGCACTGCCGCATGGGATTGGTAGTTCTCTCAGTGACGCCAAGCTGGGTTCTATCCTTTCTTTTTTTTTTTTTTTTACTTATTTATTTATTTTTATTCTTTTTTAATTAAAATTTCCACCTGCTCCCCATATCCCATTTCCCTCCCCTCCTCCCAAATATTGCCCTCCCCCCACTTCCCTCCCCCTATCCCCACTCCTCTTCTCCTCCCCCCACTCCATTCCCCCTCCCTCTCGATACTGAAGAGCAGTCCAAATTCCCTGCCCTGCGGGAAGACCAAGGTCCTTCTATCTACATCCAGAAAGGTGAGCATCCAAACAGGCTAAGCTCCCACAAAGCCAGTTCATGTATTAGGATCGAAACCTAGTGCCATTGTCCTTGGCTTCTCATCAGTCTTCATTGACCGCCATGCTCAGAGAGTCCGGAATCAACCCATGCTTATTCAGTCCCAGACCAGCTGGCCTTGGTGGGCTCCCAATAAATCAGTTCCACTGTCACAGTGGGTGGGTGCACGCCTCGTGGTCCTGATTTCCTTGCTCATGTTCTCCCTCCTTCTGCTCCTCATTTAGACCTTAAGAGCTCAGACGGTTGCTCCAAATTGGGTCTCTGTCTCTCTCTTGATCCATCGCCAGATGAAGGTTCCCATGCCATTCTCCTTGGATTCTCGTCAGCTCTCATTTTCCGCCACATTCAAAGTGTCCGGTTTCATCCCATGTTTTTTCAGTAGCAGTCCAGCTGGCCTTGGTGAGCTCCCAATAGATCGGCCCCACTGTCTCAGTGGTTGGGTGCACCCCTCATGGTCCTGACTTCCTTGTTCATGTTCTCTCTCCTTCTGCTCCTCATTATAACCTTGGGAGCTCCGTCCGGTGCTGCAGTGTGGGTCTCTGTCTCTATCTCCATCCATCGCTAGATGAAGGTTCTATGGCGATATGCAAGATATTCATCAGTATGATTATAGGATAGGTTCATTTCAGGTTCCCTATCCTCAGGTGCCCCAATGAACTACCTGAGGACATTGCCCTGGGCATCTGGTAGCCATTCCAAGTTCAAGTCTCTTGCCAACCCTTAGGTGGCTCCCTTAACTAAGGTATGAGTTTCGGGATTCCTGGATCCTGGTGATGTCACGTTGCCTTTCAAGTTGTTGGGGGAATTCTTGCATTGGCGCCTGCCCATCTTTTCCTTCAAATGGAGCCAGGAGAGGCCTGATGTCTTGGACCAGTCTTTGCTGTGACTAACTCTCTAGGTGTATCTCCTCAGTGTAGGGGCAGGAACCGTTCCCTTCCAGGTGAACTCCTCAACACCAAAACATGGATGCGTGGTATTCCAATGACCCGTGTAAAGAAGGCCGAATGCAAGGGGTTGGGCGGGGTCCAGTAGAACACAGGCGACACTGCAGTACAAGCTGGAGGTGCCTGCGCTCCCTTTCGGGGGTTGCTGAGGCCTGCCCGCTGCTCTGGTTGGGTAGCCTTAGTGTAGGGGCGTTTGTGCTCTCTACCGGGACCGTCCGCCCCAGGATAGCACACACTCACCCGTCCCGATGAAACTTCTTGGCACCTACACAGGAACTCCTGGATGCCCCAATGAGCCAGGGACTAATGGAAGTAGGGTGCAGGCAGAGCAGGTCCAGCAGATCACAGCAGAGACTGCAGCCCCAGCAGCAGGGGCCCGCTTTCCCTGGCGGGGACCTTGAGGCCTGCCCTCTGGTCAGGGACTCACTGCTCTGGATTGGTAGCCTTAGTGAAATGGCCTGGGTTCTATCCTTTCAATCGTTGGATCTGTGCCAATTGCTGCGACTTTGATATAGACAGAGCACTTTACGACACATGTATACAGTGACATTAAATCAGACAGTGATATTAACTCTTCACAGTTTTTTTTAATGTGTATGGGTATTTTGCCCTACAAGTTTGCTTGGTACCAAAGGAAGCTAGAAAAGGGTGTCAGATCACCTGGAATTGGAGCTATAAATGATTGTGAGGTGCCCTGTGGTGCAGGGAATGAAACTCCAATCATCTGGAAGGGTTATAAATGCTCTTATCAACTGATGCTTCTCCACAGACCCTAAATATGAGGCCGAAGTCGCCCTGGAACTCAAGATCCTCCTGCCTCCACCTCTTTTTATTCCTTTGAAATTATAATATAATTACAAGTTTTCTCCCTTCCCTTCCCTCCCTTCAAAGCCTCCCATATACCGCTCCCCAGTCTCCTTCAAAAAATGATCTCTCTTTTCACTGCTATCACATGCATATATATATATATATGTCAGTTTGCAAAATGTAACATGTATTATGTTTGAGGGGATGACAGTTTCTGCCTCGACCTCTTTTTTTATCTGTTTATTTTACATCCTGACTTTCTCCCCATAGTCCTCTCTCTCATTCCACCCCTCATTCCACCCCTGAATCCCCTCCTCTTCAGTCTCCATCCAGGAAAGAGCAGGTCTCCTAGCATTATCAATAAATCATGACATATCAAGTTACAGTACAACTGAGCACCTCCCCTGTATTAAGGGTGGGCAGGGCGACCCAGTATGAGAAGTAGGATCCCAGAAGCCAGTATAAGAGTCTGAGACAGACCCTGTTCCCGCTATTAGGAGTCCCACAACTGTAGAATATGCAGAGTGCCAATGTAGGTCCCATGCAGGCTCCCTGGTTGTCGGTTCAGTCACTGCGAACCCTTATGAACCCAAATTAGTTGACTGGGTGAGCATTCCCATGGTGTCCTTGATCACGCTGGCTCCTACACATCTTTGTCCTCCTCCTCCTCCTCTGCAGGATTCCCAGACTCCATCTAATGTTTGGCTGTGGTTCTCTGCATCTGCCTCCATAAGTTGTTGATAACACCTCTCTGATGACAATTGGGCCAAGCACTAATCTGGTTACTGGAGACAGCCAGTTCAGGCTACTTATCCACTGTTGCTAGGAGTCTATGATGGGATCCTCCACATAGACTCCTGGAAGAGTCATCAGCGCCAACCCAAAAATGCCACCCCTAGCCAACCCCCTCAACACTCTCCCTCCTCATACCTCCCCCAACCTGATTGCTCAAGTTCCCATCTTCACCTGCTCTCAGTGCACTCAGGAAATCTCTTCTGTTTCCCCTTCCCATGGAGATTCATGTGCCCCCGTAGCCCCTCCACCCGCCATGAGCTCTCTTGTTAACTAGTCTCTATGGGTCTGTGGGTTCTAGTATAGTTAGCCTTTATTTTACAGCTAATATTCACTATGTGTGAGTACATGCCATGTGTGTCTTTATCAGCCTGGGTTACCACACTCCCGATGATTTTTTTTTCTAGTTCCATCTACTTGCTTTCAAATTTCCTTGTATCCTTGTTTTTAACAGCTGAGTAATAATCCCAGTGTCTAAATGAACCACATTTTCTTCATTCATTCCTCAGTAGAGGGACATGAAGATTGTTTCCAGGTTTTCAATATTACAGATAAAACTGCCATGAACATAATTAAACAAGTGTCCTTGTGGTATGATTGTGCATCCTCTGGGTATATGCCCGAGAGCAATACAGCTGAGGCTTGTGGTAGGTTGATCCCCAGTTTTCTGAGGAATCACCACACTGACTTCCAAAGTGGCTGGAAAAGTTTTCACTCCCACCAGCAATGGAGGAGTGTTCCCCTTTTTCCACGTCCTCTTCAGCTTGCCCCTTGTGTTTTTATTCTCAGCCATTCTGACAGGTATAAGATTGAATCTCAGAGTCAGTTTGATTTGTATTTCTCTGATGACTAAGAATGTTAAACATCTCAAGTGTTTTTCAGTCATTTGAGATTCTTCTGTTGAGAATTTTCTGCTTATATCTGCACCCCATTTTTTTACTTGGACTATTTGGTTGGTTGATACCTAGTTTCTTGAGTTCTCTATATATTTTGGACATCAGGCCTCTGTCGGATGTTGGTTTGGTGAAGATCTTGTCCCATTCTATAAACTGCCAATTTGACCTATTGATGGTGTCCTTTGCCTTACAGAAACTTCAGTTTCATGCAGACCCATTTATTAATTGTGTGTTGTACATTGTGCTGTTGTTATTCTGTTCTGGGAGTTGCTGCATGTACCATGCAATAGAAATTATTTTCCAATTTTCTATCAGGTTCAGTATACTTATTTCATATTGAGGTCTTTGATCACTTGGACTTGAGTTTTGTGCAGAGTGATAAATATGGATCTCTTTGCATTCTTCTACATGCTGACATCCAGTTCAAGATGCTTTATTTTTCCAAAGTATAATTTTTGCTTCTTTGTTGGAAATCAGATGTCCATAGGAATATGACCTTTTTTTTATTAAAAAAAAAATTTCAGCCTCCTCCCCACCTCCCATTTCCCTCCTCCTTCCACCCCTCTCCCACTCCCCCAACCCCTCGTCTCCTCCCTCTCCTGTCCCAGGAGCAGTCAGGGTTCGCTGCCCTGTGGAAAGTCCAAGGTCCTCCGCCCTCCATCCAGATCTAGGAAGTTGAACATCCAAACTCTCTAGGCTCCCACAAACCCAGAACATGAAGTAGGATCAAAACCCCATGCCATTGTCCTTGGGCTCTCGCCAGCTCTCATTGTCTGCCATGTTCAGAGAGTCCGGTTTTATCCCATGCTTTTTCAGTCACAGTCCAGCTGGCCTTGGTGAGTTCCCAATAGATCGGCCCAACTGTCTCAGTGGTTGGGTGCGCCCCTCGTGGTCCTGACTTCGTTGTACATGTTCTCCCACCTTCTACTCCTCATTAGGACCTTGGGAGCTCAGTCCGATGCTCCAGTGTGGGTCTCTGTCTCTATCTCCATCCAACGCTAGATGAATGTTCTATGGTGATATGCAAGATATTCATCAGTATGGCTATAGGATAGGTTTATTTCAGGTTCCCTATCCTCAGGTGCCCAAGGAACTAACTGGGGACATTGCCCTGGTCATCTGGTAGCCACCCCAATTTCAAGTCTCTTGCCAACCCTGAGGTGGTTCCCTTAACTAAGATATTAGTTTCCCTGCTCCCCTATCCAAACTTCCGATATCCCCAATCATCCCGTTTCCCCAAGTTACCCTCATCCTCTCCTTCACACTTTTCTCTCCCCATCTCCCCTTAAACCCATACCACACTACCACCAAGATTACAATTTTTTGCCCGGCAATCTTGTCTATTTCCCATAGCCAGGAGGATAACTATATGTTTTTCCTTGGATTTGCCTTCTTGTTTAGCTTCTTTAGGACCACAAATTATAGACTCAGTGGCCCCCTATCCATGGTTAGAAACCAATTATGAGTGAGTACATTCCATGATCTTCGTTTTGGGTCTGGGTTACCTCACTCTGGATAGTATTTTCTATTTCCATCCGTTTGCATGCCAAAATCGAGAAGTCATTGTTTTTTACTGCAGAGCAGTACTCTAATGTTTATATATACCACACTTTCTTCATCCGTTCTTCCATTGAAGGACATCTAGGATGCTTCCAGGTTCTGGCTATTACAAATAATGCTGCTATGAACATAGTTGAACAAATGTTTTGTCATATGATAAGGGATTTCTTGGGTATATTCCCAAGAGTTGTTTTGCTGGGTCCCGGGGTAGGTTGATCCCAATTTTTCTGAGAAACCGCCACACTGATTTTCAAAGTGGTTGCACAAGTTTGCATTCCCACCAGCAATGGAAGAGGGTACCCCTTTCTCCACAACCTCTCCAGCAAAGGCTATCCTTGGGGTTTTTGATTTTAGTCATTATGACAGGTGTAAGATGGTATCTAAAAATTGTTTTGATTTGCATTTCTCTGATCGCTAAGGAGGTTGAGCATGATCTTAAGTATCTTTTGCCCATTTGAAATTCTTCTGTTGAGAATTCTCTGTTCAGTTCAGTGCCCCAATTTTTAATTGGGTTAATTATCGTTTAATGTCTAGTTTCTTGAGTTCTTTATATATTTTGGAGATCAGACCTTTGTCTGTTGCGGGGTTGGTGAAGATCTTCTCCCAGTCAGTAGGGTGTCTTTTTGTCTTCGTGACAGTGTGCTTTGTTTACAGAAGCTTCTCAGTTTCAGGAGGTCCCATTTATTCAATGTTGCCCTTAATGTCTGTTCTGCTGGGCTTATACATAGGAAGCGATCTCCTGTGCCCATATGTTGTAGGGTACTTTCCAGTTTCTCTTCTGTAAGGTTGAGTGTGTTCAGATTGATATAGATGTCTTTGATCCATTTGGACTTGAGTTTTGTGTATGGTGATAGATATGGGTCTATTTTCATTCTTCTACAGTTTGACATCCAGTTGAGCCAGCACCACTTGTTTAAGATGCTTTCTTTCTTTCATTGTACAGTTTTAGCTCCTTTATCGAAAATGAGGTGTCCATAGGTTTGTGCGTTAAAATCCGGGTCTTCTATATGATTCCATTGGTTGACTTCTTTGTTTTTATGACAGTACCATGCTGTTTTCCTTACTGTAGCACTGTAATTGAGTTTGAAATCAGGGATGGTAATGCCTCCAGAAGTTCGTTTATTGTATAAGATTGTTTTGGCTATCCTGGGTTTTTTGTTTCTCCATATAAAGTTGATTATTGTCCTCTCAAGGTCTGTGAAGAATTTTGATGGGACCTTGATGGGGATTGCATTGAATCCATAGATTGCCCTTGGTAGAATTGCCATTTTTACTATGTTGATCCTCCCAATCCAAGAGCAAGGGAAATCCTTCCATATTCTGGTATCGTCTTCAATTTCTTTCTTCAAAGACTTAAAGTTCTTGTCAAATAGATCTTTCACTTCCTTGGTTAGAGTTACCCCAAGATATTTTATGCTGTTTGTGGCTATCGTGAAAGGTGATGATTCTCTTATTTCCCTCTCTGCTTCTATATCCTTTGTGTATAAGAGCGTGACTGTTTTTTTGGAGTTGATCTTGTATCCTGCCACATTACTAAAGGTATTTATAAGCTGTATAAGTTCTTTGGTGAAGTTTTTGGGGTCGCTTAACTACTCTAGTATATCATCTGCAAATAACGCATGTTTAACTTCTTCCTTTCCAATTCGAAATCCCTTTATCCCCTTATGTTGTCTTATTGCTATTGCTAAGACTTCAAGAACTATATTGAAGAGGTATGGGGAGAGTGGACAGCCTTGGGGTGTTCCTGATTTTAGTGGGATGGCTTTAAGTTGCTCTCTGTTTAATTTGATGTTAGCTGTTGGCTTGCTGTAAATAGCTTTAATTATATTTATGTATGACCCTTGTATCCCTAATCTCTGCAAGACTTTTATCATAAAGGGATGTTGAACTTTCTCAAATGCTTTTTCAGCATCTAATGAAAGTATCATAGGATTTTTTCTTTCAGTTTATTTATATGATGGATTACATTGATAGATTTGCATATGTTGAACCAGCCCTGCAATGGATAATTTTTCTAATGTGTTCTTGGATTCGGTTTGCCAGTATTTTGTTGAGGATTTTTGCGTCGATGTTCATGAGTGAGATTGGCCTGTAATTCTCTTTCTTCGTTGAGTCTTTGTGTGGTTTTGGTATCAGAGTTACTGTAGCTTCATAGAACGAAATTGGCAATGACTCTTCTGTTACTATATTGTGAAATTCATTTAGGAGTATAGGTATTAGGTCTTCTTGGAAGTTATGGGAGAATTCCGCATTGAAACCATCTGGTCCTTTACTTTTTTTTAATCTAAAAAAGGGTCCATTTCTTTAACATTTTCCAGTTTTGTGGAATACAGGCTTTTGTAGTAAGATCTAATGATTCTCTGAATTTCCTCTGTGTCTGTGGTTATGTCCCCCTTTTCATTTCTGATTTTATTAATTTCCAAATTCTCTCTCTGCCATTTGATTTATTTGGATACGGGTTTATTAATCTTGTTGATTTTCTCCAAGAACCAGCTTTTTGTTTCATTGATTCTCTCAATTGTTCTGTGTCTCTATTTTGTTGATTTCAGCCCTTAGTTGATTGTTTCCAATCTTCTACTACTTCTAGGTGAGTCTTCTTCTTTTTTTCTAGAACTTTCTGGTGGGCTGTTAAGTCTCCAATATGTGCTTTCTCTGTTTTCTTTATGTGGGCACTTAATGCTATGAACTTTCCTCTCAGGACTGATTTCATAGTGTCCAATAGGTTTGAGTATGTTGTTTTTTTATTTTCATTGAATTCAAGGAAGACTTTAGTTTCTTTCTTTATTTCTTCTTTAATCCAGGTATGGTTCAGTAGTTGACTGTTCTGTTTCCATGAGTTTGTAGGCTTTCTGGGGGTAGCATTGCTGTTGAATTCTAGCTTTAATCCATGGTGATCTGATAAGATACAGGTGGTTGCAGATTTTTTTGTAACTGTGGATGTTTGCTTTGTTACCGAGTATGTGGTCAATTTTCGAGAAGGTTCCATGAGCTGCAGAGAAGAAGGTATATTGTTTCCTATTTGGGTGGAATATTCTATAGATGTCTGTTATGTACATTTGATACATTACCTCCATTAATTCTCTTATTTCTCTGTTAGGGTTCTGTCTAATTGACCTGTCCATAGGTAGAGAGGAGTGTTGAAGTCTCCCAATATTAATGTGTGCTTCCTTTTTTCTCTGCAGTTTCTGTAAGAAGAGCAATGAGCAACCAATATGCAAAGAATGGGGGGAGGCAACATAAATACTAATATTAATGATTTTTGACATAAAGTAAGGACAATGAAACTTCCAGAAGTTTCTGGAAGAATTTGGAGTCAAAATATTGATCACAAATGAAGAGAATTGGGTAGAAGTATCCCATGTCCAGATATCTCAACTGCAGTATGGGTGTTCCTTTGCTGGTATTCAAATTATGTACAGCAGAAACTAAGAGACCATGGATGCAAGCCCAGACTACTATACCCAGCCGAGCTTCGTTCACTATAAATGGAGAAAACAAAATTTTCTAGGAGAAAAACAAATTTAAACAATACCTCGCCACACATCCAGCCTTACAGAAAGTAATAGAAGGAAAATCACAAACCAAGGAGCCCAACAATGCCCACAAAAACTCAGACATCTAAGGACCCTTCACCAGAACAAATTGAAGAAGGGAAACACACAAACTCTACTACAAAAAGAAAGAAAGAAAGAAAGAAAGAAAGAAAGAAAGAAAGAAAGAAAGAAAGAAAAAATGAGCGGAGTTAACAACCAATGGTCATTACTATCACTTAATATCAATGGACTCAAATCACCTATAAAGAGGCTCAGGCTAAGAGATTGGATACGAAAACAGGATCCAACATTTTGCTGTTTCCAAGAAACACACCTCAAACACAAAGACAGACACCTACTCAGAGTAAAGGGCTGGGAAAAGGTTTATCAAGCAAACAGACCTAAGAAACAAGCAGGTGTGGCCATACTAATTTCTAAGAAAGTTGACTTCAAAGTAAAATCAATCAAAAGAGATGGAGATGGACATTTTTTACTCATAACAGGAACAATTCACCAGGATGAAGTCTCAATCCTGAATATCTATGCCCCTAATATAAAAGCACCCACTTGTGTAAAAGAAACGTTACTAAAACTCAAGGCAGTCATCAAACCACACACTCTAATAGTAGGAGATTTCAACACTCCTCTCTCACCAATGGTCAGGTCAATCAGACAGAAACCTAACAGAGAAATAAGAGGATTAAGGGAGGTAATGAATCAAATGGACTTAACAGACATCTGTAGAACATTCCACTCAAATAGGAAAGAATATACCTGCTTCTCTGAAGCTCATGGAACCTCTCGAAAATAGACCACATACTCGGTAACAAAGCAAACTTTCACAGCTACACAAAAATATCTTATCAGAAAACCATGGATTAAAGTTAGAATTCAACAACAATGCTATCCCTGAAAGCCTATGAATTCATGGAAACTGGACAGTCAACTATTGAACCACACCTGGATAAGGAAGAAATAAAGAAATTAAAGTCTTTCTTGAATTCACTGAAAACAAAGACTCAACATACTCAAACCTATGGGACACTATGAAAGCAGTGCTAAGAGGAAAGTTCATAACATTAAGTGCCCACTTAAAGAAAACAGAGAAAGCACACATTGGAGACTTAATAGCCCACTTGAAAGCTTTAGAAAAAAAAGAAGCAGACTCACCTAGGAGAAGTAGAAAACTGGAAATAATCAAATTATGGGCTGAAATCAACAAAATAGAAACACAGAAAACAATCCAAAGAATCACGGAAACAAAAAGCTGGTTCATGGAGAAAATCAATAAGATTGATAAACCCCTATCCAAACTAATCAAATGGCGGAGAGAGAATACGCAAATTAACAAACTCAGAAAAGAAAAGGGAGACATAACAACAGACACAGCGGAAATTTAGAGAATCATTAGATCTTACTATAAAAACCTGTATGCCACAAAATTGGAAAATATAAAAGAATGGACTCTTTCTTAGATAAGTACCATATACCAAAGTTAAACCACGACCAGGTGAACAATCTAAATAGACCTGTTAGTCATGAAGAATTAGAAGTTGTTATAAAAAGCCTCCCCACCAAAAAAAGCGCAGGTACAGACGGCTTCAATGCAGAATTCTACCAGAACTTCCAAGAAGACCTAATACCTATACCCCTTAATGTATTTCACAATATAGAAACAGAGAACTCATTGCCAAATTCCTTTTTTGAAGCTGCAGTTACTCTGATACCAAACCCACACAAAGACACAACCATGAAAGAGAACTACAGGCCAATCTCACTCATGAACATCAACACAAAAATACTCAATAAAACACTGGCAAACCGTATCCAAGAACACATTAGAAAAATTATCCATTATGATCAAGAAGGCTTCATCACAGAGATGCAGGGCTGGTTCAACATACAAAATCTATCATTGTATTCCATCATATAAATAAACTAAATTAAAAAACCATATGATCATTTCATTAGATGCTGAAAAAGCATTCAAAAAATCCAACATCCCTTTAGGATAAAGGTCTTAGAGAGATTAGGAATACAAGGGTCATACCTAAGTATAATAAAAGCTATTTATAGCAAGCCATCAGCTAACATCAAATTAAATGGAGAGAAACTCAAAGCTATTCCACTAAAATCAGGAACACAACAAGGTTGTCCACTCTCTCCATACCTCTTTAATATAGTGCTTGAAATTCTAGCAATAGCAATAAGACAACATAAGGGGATCAAAGGGATTCAAATTGGAAAGGAAGAAGTTAAACTTTCATTATTTGCAGACGATATGATAGTGTACATAAGTGACCCCAAAAACTCCAGCAAAGAACTCCTTTAGCTGATAAACACCTTTAGTAGCCTTTCAGGATACAAGATTAATTCCATAAAATCAGTTGCCCTCCTATAAGCAAAGGATAAGGAAGCAGAGAGGAAAATCAGAGAAGCATCACCCTTCACGATAGCCACAAATAGCATAAAATATCTTGGGGTAACTCTTACCAAGGAAATGAAGGATTTATTTGTCAAGAACTTTAAGTCTATTAAGAAAGAAATTGAGGAGGATACCAGAAAATGGAAGGATCTCCCTTGCTCTTGGATTGGGAGGATCAACATAGTAAAAATGGCAATTCTACCCAGGGCAATTTATAGATTCAATGCAATCCCCATTAAAATCCCATTAAAATTCTGCACAGATCTTAAGAGGACAATAATCAACTTTATATGGAGAAACAAAAAACCCAGGATAGCCAAAACATTCTTACATAATAAAGGATCATCTGGAGGCATTACCATCCCAGACCTCAAACTCTATTACAGAGCCTCAGTATTGAAAACATCTTGGTATTTTCATAAAAACAGAGAAGTCGATCAATGGAACCGAGTAGAAGACCCTGATTTTAACTCACAAACATATGAACACCTAATTTTTGATAAAGGAGCTAAAAGTATTAATGGAAAAATGAGAGCATCTTCAACAAATTGTGCTGGCAGAACTGGTTGTCAACCTGTAGAAGAATGAAAATAGACCATGCACAAAACTCAAGTCCAAATGGATTAAAGACCTCAATAATTGCCTGAAAAAACTGAACTTGATAGAAGAAAAAGTGGGAAGTACTCAACAACATATGGGTACATGAGATCACTTCCTACGTTTATCCCCTGCAGCACAGACATTAAGGACAACATTGAGTAAATGGGACCTCCTGAAACTGAGTAGCTTCTGTAAAGCAAGTACACTGTCACTAAGATAAAAAGGCAACCCACTGACTGGAGAAGATCTTCACCAACCCTGCAACAGACAAGTTCTGATCTCCAAAATATATAAAGAACTCAAGAAACTAGACGTTAAAATGATAATTAACCCATTAAAAATGGGGCATTGAACTGAACAGAGAATTCTCAACAGAAGAAATTCAAATGGCCAAAAGACTCTTTTTTTTTTTTTTTTTTTTTTTTTTGGTTTTTCGAGACAGGGTTTCTCTGTGGTTTTGGAGCCTGTCCTGGAGCTGGCTCTTGTAGACCAGGATGGTCTCGAACTCACAGAGCTCCACCTGCCTCTGCCTCCCAAGTGCTGGGATTAAAGGCCTGCGCCACCACCGCCCGGCTACCAAAAGACTCTTAAGGTCATGCTCAACCTCCTTAGCGATAAGGGAAATGCAAATTAAAACAACTTTGAGATACCATCTTACACCTGTCAGAATGGCTAAAATCAAAAACACCAAGGATAGCCTTTGCTGGAGAGGTTGTGGAGAAAGAGGCACACTCATTTGTTGCTGGTGGGAATGCAAACTTGTGCAACCACTTTGGAAATCCGTGTGGCGATTTCTCAGGAAATTTGGAAACAACCTACCCCAAGATCCAGTAATACCACTATTGGGAATATACCCAAGAGATGCACCATCAAATGACAAAAGTATCTGTTCAACTATGTTCATAGCAGCATTGTTTGTAATAGCCAAAACTGGGAAACAACCTAGATGCCCTTTAATGGAGGAATGGATGAAGAAAGTGTGGAATATATACAATTTAGAGTACTACTCAGCAGTAAACAATGACTTCTCAAATTTTGCGTGCAAATGGATGGAAATAGAAAACACTATCCTGAGTGAGGTATCCCAGACCCAAAAAGAGGAACATGGGATGTACTCACTCATAATAGGTGTCTAGCCATAAATAAAGGACATTGAGCATATAATTTGTGATCCTAGAGAAGATAAATAAGAAAGTGAACCCAAAGAAAATCGTATAGTCATCCGCCTGGAGAGGGGAAGTAGACAAGATTGCAGGGCAAAAACTGGGAACTTGCCGGTGAGGTGGCATGGGGCAAAGGGGAAATGGGATGAGAAACATGAGAAGGGGAGGATGGGAGGAGCTTGGGGGATTGGGATGGTTGGGATATAGGAAGGGAGGTTACGGGAGCAGCGAAGTATATATCCTAACTAAGGGAGCCATCTTAGGGTTGGCAAGAGACTTGACTCTAGAGGGGTCGCAGGTGTCCAGGGAGATGTCCCCAGCTGGTACCTTGGGCAACTGAGGAGAGGGAACCTGAAATGACCTTATCCTATACTGATGAATGTCTTACATATCACCTTAGAACCTTCATCTGGCAATGGATCGAGGTAGAGACAGAGACTCATTTTGGAGCAATGGTCTGAGCTCTTGAGGTCCAAATGAGGAGCAGAAGGAAGGAGAACATGAGCAAGGAAATCAGGACCACGAGGGATGCACCCACCCACTGTGACAGTGGATAAGATTTATTGGGAGCCTACCAAGCCCAGCTCGTCTGGGACTGAATAAGCATGGGTTGAAACTGGACTCTGAGCATGGTGGACAATCAAGGCTGATGAGAAGCCAAGGACAATGGCACTAGGTTTCGATCCTAATACATGAACCTGCTTTGTGGGAGCTTAGCCTTTTTAGATGCTCACCTTCCTGGACGTAGATAGAAGACCTTCGTCTTCCCGCAGGGCAGAGAATTTGGACTGCTCTTCAGTATCGAAAGGGAGGGGGAATGGTGTGGGGGCAGAGAAGAGGAGTGGGGATAGAGGGAGGGGGTGGCGGGAGGGAGCAATATTTGGGAGGAGGGGAGTGAAATGGGAAACGGGGAGCAGGTGGAAATATTAATTAAAAAAGAATACAAACAATGGTGTTTTCTAGTTGAAAAGCTAATCCTGATACATTATTGCAAAGAACAGTGTCTTGCTGGCAACTCTATCTTGAGAAGTCTGTACCCACCCTTACTACTGTGTGTACAACTGCCCCTTTCCTTAACACACACACATACACCCATATACGTGTCTTTATTTATATTAAACCATTTTCTTAAAAAAAATACCTCGAACATTCAGGAAAAAACAATTCTGCTCATGCCAAAAAAAAAGAAAGAAAAAAAAGCAGTAGGTAGAGGTCAGTGGTGAAGTACCTGAGTGCAAGAAGCCCTGAGTGATATATAAAACAAATGAGCACATGTAAAATGTTAAACATCATTAACAACAAGAATTAAAAGGAAAACTACAATGAAGCCTGATGCAGTAGCTCAAATAGAGGCAGGAGAACACCAGAATGTCAAGAGCAGCCTCAGTTACCTAAGAACCAGTTGGAAAAAACAAAACACAAAACACCTACAGTTAAAACTGTTACATATATAAGAGACTAACCAAACTTGTAAAGATGGCAACACCAAATGCTAGTAATGATATGAAGGAATTAGAACATTTTGGCAAGCAAGTTAGTTACTATAACACTAGCAATTCTACTCATGGATAAGCTAAAAGAATCAAAAGCAGATGTTCAGCTGGGCGGTGGTGGCACACAGCTTTAGTCCCACCACTCATGAGGCAGGGGCAGGCGGATCTCTGTGATTTAGAGGCCAGCTTGGTCTACAAGAGGTAGTTCCAGGACAGTTTCCATAAGCTACAGAGAAACCATGTCTCAAAAAGAACAAAACAAAACAAAATTCAAAAAAAAGAAAAGAAAAGCATATGTTCAAAGACAAATCTATATGTATATGTTTATATAAGAGCTTTATTTATAATAACCAAGACCCAGAGACAACCAAGATGTCTTCATGAGTAAATGATAAATTGTGGTACAGTTATACTGCGGCAAACTACTCGGCAATTAAAAAAAAGTACACTGTTGCTACATTATAACAAAAGGATAAACCTCAGCGCTAAGTGGAAAAAGTCAGTCCTAGAATGTTAGGTAGGGTATATAAGATATGGTTCTTTGAAAACCTGATACAAAACACATGACTGGTTGTCAGGTTGGAAGAGAAAATACAGGCAGAGGGAAATGGGCCAAGCTATAAGAAAGGTACCCTGAGCATTCCTTGTGATGATGAAGTATGTCAATTTAATTATCAAGGTACAATATCAATACTGTGGACCTGACATCATAGTATTTATAAGATGTTATCAATGGGGAAAACTGAGTAAAGAGTACAGAGGAATCCCTGTATTATTTTGTTCAACTACATGCAAATTTATAGTCATCTAAAAATGATTCAAAACCTAAAAGATACATTCACTCAGATCCACATGTATTTTAAATGTTTTCTTGCCAGCGGTTCTCATTGTGTACCCCAGACTACCTTAGAACTTGATACACAGACCAGGCTGCATACAAATTTGAGTTTCTCCTGCCTCCACTTCCCAAGTTCTGGGATGACAGGCTTGCACCACCATGACTATCTGAATGCTATCAATTATATTTCCTTTGGACTTCAAGAGCTATTCTCACCCCACCTTCTTCTTTGTTTCTCCAAGGCTCATGGTCTCCACTGACCGCCCTTCTTTACCAATGTCATAAAGTCCTTCACCTCACACAAACCCAAACATTTGGCCAGCTCTATTATTACCAAATGTGCTCCATAAAAGCCACTCCTTAAATCAAAGTCCATATGAAAACCAATCAGGTCCAGAGTCTGTTATTTTTATACATCCATATTGCTTGACAAGATCACATTCCATACAGAAACTTTCGAAGTTTACTGTTTACTCGCAGCAGAGATTCCCCAGGAAACACATTGTTTTCACAGCTATGATGCTTGCTCTCTTACTTGACTATTTCACCAAACAATGTGTGTTTCAAAGTTCTAAATTACAGGAAATAGGAGGAAGAATTTTTAAAAATGGCAAGCACAAATGTAAAGAAACAAGTAAAGACACAACTTTCAAAATAGAAAAAAATACAAATTTTAAAAGTACAGATGCTGCCCGGAGTGGTGAGACAAGCCTCTAATCCCAGCACTTGGGAGTCAGAGGCAGGTGGATCTCTGCATTCCAGAAGAGCTTGGTCTACAGAGCAAGTTCCAGGAGAGCCAGGACTACACAGAGAAACCCTGCATCAAAAAACCCAAAAGAATAACAATAATACAGATGCTGCCAATAAAAAGAATGAAACTAGACAGGGAATATGTATGAAGAAACTGGTATTCTACTCTGTAATGCCAGAACAACAAACATGCTTGAGATCATATCAGGCCAACAAAACTTCCTACAAAACCAGGTCTATAAAGTCTATTCTTCTGCAATTTTAACAACAACAACAACAATAAAAAACTATGTAAACTGAGGGAAGCAAAATGACTTAGCAAGTGAAAGTACTTGCTGCACACGCCTAATGAACTACATTCAATCACCTGAATCCACATGAAGGTGGAACGGGAGAACATATCCGCAAACTTGCACTCTGACTCTACACACACAACAAAGCACACAAACGTATGCACACACATACACACAACAAAGTAAATTTATAAAATTTTATATAAAGCAATACTTTAATTAAAGTCATCCTTTTTGACAAACGAACATCATTACTTATCTAACATACAATGTAACAATTACATGGATTTTTAAACTCCAAAAGAATGGAAATATTCAAATGTCCCAGGTTTGGTGATGTGCACCCATAACCCCAGCATTAAGGTGGAATTGGCAGCAGTAGTAAGCATCATCCTAAACTGCATGAGTTCTAGGCCAGCTTGGACTACAGAAGACTATGTAAGACTTTCGAAAAAATAAATAAATAAATAAATAAATAAATAAATAAATATTTAAGCTAAATACATAAATACCCAAATACTTAGAACTATTTGTGGCTATTATTACTGGTTTAGCTTTTGCATAATCACCAATCTATTCTCAAAGCACATAACTAAATGAAGAACCAAATGTAGTACAATGCAAGATGCATGTTAACTCTTCAAGACATAACGGTAGGTAGCAATTTACAGAGTACTAACTCTATGTGCACCATTACAAAAACCACTAAAGCTGGGTGTCTGATACCATGCCTTCAATAGTCTGGAGGCAGAGACAGGCAAATCCTTTGAGATGCTTAGATGTTTCAATATGTAGTTTATATTTTAAAGTCCTAAATTAGTTGTAAAAATATCTCTTACATGCTTAAATTTATCACTCACTTATTGAGAATTATCTAAACTCTTAAAAAAAATCTTCGTCTGGAGCAGGATAAGTTACAGACATTTCAATTAAATTATTTCCTTAGTCAGAAATAAATGTTCCAGCCAACATAGTTTCTACATTACTTATCTTTTTTAACTTTATTTAACTTTATTTCATGCGTATTGATATAACGATGTCAGATTCTCTTGAACTGGAGTTACAGAAAGCTGCGAGCTTCCAATAAGGTGCTGGGAATTAAACCCGGGTGTAGCGTGAGGGGTCTGGTTGGTTGGGGATAATGTCGCGCCCGGTACCCCACAGAAACAGCTGACCTGAGCTAGTGAGAGCTCACTGACTCTGGACTGACAGCGGGGGAACCAGCAGAAGACCAAATTAGGCCCACTGAATATGGGGGACAGTGTAAGGCTTGGGCAGTCTGTGGGGCCACAGGCTATAGGACCAGGTTTTATCCCTAGTACTTGAACTGGCATCTAGGAGCACATTCTTTTTGGAGCGATAACGTTGCTAAGGGGAGGGCCTTGTTCCTGCCTCAAGTTGAAGTGTCAGACTTTGTTGACTCCCCACAGGATGCCTTACCCTTTATGAAGACTGGATGGGGGAGTGGGATGGGGAAGGTGAGGGAAGCAGGAGGAGAGGAAGGGGTGGGAACGGGGATAGTTATGTAAAAGGAGGAGACTGTATGTTTTAAAAAATCTTAATTAAAAAAATAAAGATAAAAATGAAACATTCTTCTGATGTCTATTTTTTAATAAGTAAAAATCTTGGAGAATGGAGCAATCTGATTTTCTAATTGGCAGCTGCTATACACTCCCTTGCTCTAAGTGCCTTCAGCAAAGGGGATGTCAGTCAAGCAGACAACCAAATCACCCTTACACCACTGGAAATTTGGAACATTCTGAGACTGCCTTAGGGAAGCTGCACAATGATCACAACTGCTTGCTCTAATCACCAGAAAGGAAAACATGAGTCAACACACACACACACACACACAAAAAAAACAGGACATAGGTCATTGTTCTCAACAATCCCAAAATGGAAATTATCAAAATATACATCACCTTCATGAAAAAAAAATGTGATACATGTACATTCATACAATGGAGTTTATTCAGCAATAAAAAGAAATAAATTCAGATACATAGCCATATGGATAAACCTTGAAAACCTTTCTGTAAGTAGCAAAAAAATAATTCCTGTATAAATTTATTTACACAACATGGCCAGATGTCCAAAGCAGCAAGTGGGATACCGAATGTGGTGATGCACAACTGTAATTCCAGCATTTAGGAGGTGGGGCAAAAAGATCTAGAGCTCAAAGTTATTCAAGAACAGCCTTGAAAAAACTAAACAAAACAGGAAAGGAAGAATGGCATGGAAGAGAGGCAAATAATGAACAGTGTTTCTCAAAGAATATGTGTTTGTTTGTGGAAGGTAAAATAGTCCTAAATTAGACTGTGGTGATTGCTGCACAACTCTACCAATATAATGCAAGCCACTCAGTTACACATTTATTTGTTTGTTTGTTTGTTTGTTTGTTTCTGGTTTTTCAAGACACGGTTTGTATGTGAAACAGACCTGGCTATGAAAGAACCCACAGGGGACTAACTGCCCGCCTCTGCCTCATGAGTGCTGGGATTATAGGTGTGCATCACCACCACCTAGGCAGTTACACATTTTAAACAATATGTAGATCATATGCTATCATATGAATTATATCTCAGTAAAGCTACTTTTGAAAGATAGTGTTTCATATACTACAGGCTGGTCTGGAACTTGCAATGTAGCCAAAGATGACTCTCTTATCTCCCTGACTTCCTGCTGTCACCAACCAAGTGCTGGGATACATGCATGAACACTTGGGTATAAAGCTATTTTTTAAATGGCAATGTATTTTATTATTCAAGGTAAACATTTTAAAAACAAAATTTTAATACAATTAGAGTGAATGCCAATTGCTCTGACCCACCAAGCAAAATACGGAAATGACTATTAGTTTAATAATGTGATAAATTACATTAGAAATACAGATATGTGATTTGAAAAATGAAAAACAGAGCTACAGTTCACAACTTATTTGGAATAAGAATGTAAGCACTTGAGATGTGAAGGTAATACGGTGGTGACATCATAACCCCATTGATCACAAGATTGACAGGCTGATATGGCTAGCCAGGAAGGTGTTCTTTTCCTTCCTCACTGTTCTAAGTGTGACCTTCTCAATCTGCACTTAAGAGGATGTCCCTCTATGATAATTGACTTTCTTCAGCCAAGGGTTGAAGTATAGCTGTATTTTTATTTCGCAGCCTCTAAAGAAGCTCTCAGCTGGGCATAATTGGTAAGTGCCTTAATCCCATCTGGAGAAGCAAAGGCAGGCAGATTTCTGTAAGTTCAAGGACAGCATTTTCCACGTGGCCATGCAGGGGTGGAGAAATTGCTCAGAAGTTAAGAGCACTGACTGCTCTTCTAGAGGACATGGGTTCAATCCCAGCATCCACATGGTGGTTCACAACCATCTCTAGTGAGATCTCATGCCACCTTCTAGCATGCAAAATTACATGCAGGTAGAATTCTATATACATAATTGATGGAGGAAGTTCATTGGTTAAAAAATAAAGAAACTGCTTGGCCCTCATAGGTTAGTATATAGGTGGCTGGAGTAAACAGAACAGAATGCTGGGAGGAAGAGGAAGTGAGCTTATACAACTTAGCTCTGCTCTCTGGGGCAGATGCGATGAAGCTCCGACCCAGGATGGAAGTAGGCTAAAATCTTCCCGGTAAGCGCACCTTGGGGTGCTATACACATTATTAGAAATGGTCTAGTCCAGGTGCGAGTTAGCAGAGGAGAGGCTAGATATAATAGGCTAAGCAGTGTTTAAAAGAATACAGTTTGTGTGTTGTTATTTTGGGACATAAGCTAGCCAGGCGACCAGGAACTGTGGCAGCAGGAGCACAGCCTGCAGCTCCTACTACAGAATGGCGCCCAACGTGGGGCTCGAACCCACGACCCTGAGATTAAGAGTCTCATGCTCTACTGACTGAGCTAGGTGGGACGATGACACCCTGCGGATATTAAGCGATCCCAATATGGTATGATAGACCATGCCCTCCTGGAATGTTGTTGTGAACACCCTCAAAAAATTGCTTTATTATAAGGAACTAATAGTTATGTCACTGTAAGGTTTAGGAGTCATGTGGTTTCACAAAGAAAAAAGTAGTCCATGAGTACAAGGTACAGTCAGCAGTGAACGGGAACAGACAAGGACAGGGTTGAAGAACTCTACAAAATGTGTATATGTGTTTGTGCATGATACATGCATGGCCATAAGTCTGTGTGTGGTTGTTTGTTTGTGGCTGTCTGTGTGTCCTCACCCTTTGAGCACAAACGTAGACCAGGAATATTCATCAAATGCTTTTATTCCTTAAATCTTTTTGCTTGTTTTTTGAGACAGGGTTTCTCTGTGTTTACTTGGCTGTCCTGGAACTGGCTCTCTAGACCAGGCTATCCTTGAACTCACAGAGATCTGCCTGCATCTAGCTCCCCATCTTGAGGCAAATGGGTGCTTCCCTACTTTAATCTTGGAGACAGGGTGTCTCACTGATATGGGCTAGCAAGTTCCCATACCTGCTCCCTTCCCCAGCAGGCGAAGAAGACACAAGGATGCTGGCATGTCCTGTTGCCACACAGTCCCGTCCACCCATCTCGCCAGCCCTGGTCTCCAGATTTGATACTTCAGAACATTTAGAATTTGCATATTCTTTTGGAGACAGGTTTCCATTCAGCCTGGAACTCACCCATGCCTACCCTGACCTGGAGGTTTTCCTACTTAACATGGCAGAGTGGCTCGAGAGCAGGAATTCCTGCAGTGGGCGGTTAGAGGTGAGAAGATGAGGATCCTGCTCAAGGTCATCGCTGGCTACAGAGTGGCCAGCCTGGGCTATATGAGTCCTTGATTAACCCACAAACTAACAGTGATTCAGTGCAGCTATGGAGGACCTGAAGCAGCAGCATCTTCAGGACTATAAAGTCAGCCTAGACTACATACACACTGTGTTTCAGTCCAGCACGACTTAGAGGGCAAGACTCTGTGTGTGATGTTGGAGGGTCTTCTGTTTTGTGTTGATTTCATTGGTTAATAAAGAAATTGCCTTGGCCATTTGATAGGCCAGCACTTAGGTGGATGGTGTAGACAGAACAGAATGCTGAGAGGAAGAGGGAAGGGAGGCAATCGCCATGCCTCTTCCCTCTGGGCCAGATGCCATGGAACCAGACATCAGGACAGACACGCTGATTCTTTCCCGGTAAGCCACAACCTCGTGGTGCTAAACAGATTATTAGAAATGGGTTAATCAAGATGTGAGAATTAGCCAATAAGAAGATAGAACTAGAGAGCAGTGAGTGCCTGACTAGAGGGCAGGCCTCAAGGTCCCCGCCAGTGAAGACGGGCCCCTGCTGCTGGGGCTGCAGTGTCTGTTGTGTTCTCCTGGACATGCTCTGCCTGCCTCCTACTTGCCTTGGTCCCTGGCTCATTGGGGCTACCAGGAGTCACTGTGTAGGTGCTGAGAAGTTCCATCTGAACGGGTGAGTGTGTGCTATCCTGGGGCAGACTGTCCCAGTAGAGAGCACAAACACCCCTCCCCCAGGTCCTGCTGTAGGGCTTTCTTTCCTTCACACACGCCCCCACCACCACCCCCAAGCCTGCCTTGTCTGCAAGGTCCTTTGCTGTGGAACAGCTTCCTGCCCTTTCACTAAGGCTACCAACCCAGAGCAGTGAGTGCCTGACAAGAGAGCAGGCCTCAAGGTCCCCGACAGGGAACGCGGGCCCCTGCTCCTGGGGCTGCTGGGTCTGCTGTGCTCTCCTGGACCCGCTCCTCCTGCCTCCTACTTCCCTTGGTCCCTGGCTCATTGGGGCTACCAGGAGTCCCTGTGTAGGTGCTGAGAAATTCCATCTGGTCAGGTGAGTATGTGCTATCCTGGAGTACACTGTCCCGGTAGAGAGCACAAACCCCCCTTCACTAAGGCTACCCAACCAGAGCAGTGAGTGCCTGCCTAGTGGGCAGGCCTCAACAACCCCCTAAAGGGAGCGCAGGCACCTCCAGCTTGTACTGCAGTGTTGCCTGTGTTCTACTTGACCCTGCCCTAACCATGCATTCGCCCTTTTTTTCCGCGGGTCATTGGAATACAAGGTGTCCCTGTTTTGGTGTTGAGGAGTTCATCTGGAAGGGAACAGTTCCTGCCCCTACACTGAGAAGATACACCCAGAGAGTTAGTCACAGCAAAGACTGGTCCAAGACACCAGGCCTCTCCTGGCTCCATTTGAAGGAAGAGATGGGCAGGCGCCAATGCAAGAATTCCCCCAACAACTTGAAAGGCAACGTGACATCATCAGAATCCAGGAATCCCAAAATAAGAAGTGTACACCCTAATCCAGAAGAATTAGAAGAATTCGACTCAAAAGTGAATTATATGAAAATAATAGAGGTCCTTAAACAGGAGGGGAAAAACTGCCATAATCAATTAGAGATTACAAACAAAAAGGTAGAGGAAATGAATAAATCCCTCAAAGATACCCAAGAAAACCAAGAGAAACAAGAGAAAGAAATCAAACAGGTAAGGGAAGCAGTTCAAGACTTGAAGAATAAACTAGAAGTAATAAAGAAAACACAAACCGAGGGAAGGATGGAGATGGAAAATTTGAATAAATGAACAGGACCTACAGAGACAAGTACTACCAACAAATTACAAGAGATAGAAGAAAGAATCTCAGACACTGAGGATACCACAGAGAAAATAAATACTATATTCAAAGAAAAAAGCATAACCAACAAATTCTCATCACAAAACATTCAGGAAATCTGGGACACAATAAAAAGACCAAACCTAAGAATTATAGGGATAGAAGAAAGAGAAGAAGTACAGCTCAATGGTCCAGAAAATATTCTTAATAAAATTATAGAAGAAAACTTTCCCAACCTTAAGAAAGATATTCCTTTGAAGGTCCAAGAAGCATACAGAACACCAAATCAACTGGATCAAAAAAAAAACATCTCCTCGTCATATAATAATCAAAACACAAATATACAGAATAAAGAAAGAATATTAAGAGCTGCAAAGGAAAAAGGTCAAGTTACCTATAAAGGTAAACCTATCAGACTAACACCTGACTTCTATATGGAAACCATAAAAGCCAGAAGGTCCTGGATAGATGTACTGCAGAAACTAAGAGACCATGGATTCAAGCCCAGACTACTATACCCAGCCAAGCTTTCGTTCACTATAAATGGAGAAAAATAAATTTCCAACAATAAAAACAAATTTAAACAATACGTGGCTACAAATCCAGCATTACAGAAAATAATAGAAGGAAAATCACAATCCAAGGAGTCCAACAATGCCCACAATAACTCAGATATCTAATGACCCTTCACCAGTACAACTTGAAGAAGGGAAACACACAAACTCAACTACCAAAAGAAAGAAGGAAGGAAAGAAAGAAAGAAAGAAAGAAAGAAAGAAAGAAAGAAAGAAAGAAAGGAAAAATGACCGGAGTTAACAACCACTGGTCATTAATATCACTTAATATCAATGGACTCAACTCACCTATAAAGAGGCATAGGCTAAGAGATTGAATACAAAAACAGGATCCAACATTCTGCTGCTTACAAGAAACTCACCTCAACCACAAAGACAGACATCTAGTCAGAGGAACGGGATGGGAAAAGTTTTATTAAGCAAACGGACCTAAGAAACAAGCAGGTGTGGCCATACTAATTTCTAAGAATGTTGACTTCAAACTAAAATCAATCAAAAGAGATGGAGAGGGACATTTTTTACTCATAACAGGAACAATTCTTCAGGATGAGGTCTCAATCCTGAATATATATGCCCCTAATATAAAAGCACCCACTTATGTAAAAGAAACGTTACTAAAACTCAAGGCAGTCATCAAACCACACACTCTAATAGTAGGAGCTTTCAACACTCCTCTCTCACCAATGGACAGGTCAATCAGACAGAAACCTAATAGAGAAATAAGAGGATTAAGGGAGGTAATGAATCAAATGGACTTAACAGACATCTATAGAACATTCCACTCAAATAGGAAAGAATATACGTTCTTCTCTCCAGCACATGGAACCTTCTCAAAAATAGTCCACATACTCAGTAAGAAAGCAAACTTACACAGTTAAAAAAAAAATATCGGTAACCACCTCTGTCTTATCAGAACACCATGGAATAAAGTTAGATTTCAACAACAATGCTCTCCCCAGAAAGCCTATGAACTCATGGAAACTAGACAGTCAACGACTGAACCACTCCTGGATCAACGAAGAAATAAAGAAAGAAATTAAAGTCTTTCTTGAATTCAATGAAAACAAAGACTCAACATACTCAAACCTATGGGACACTATGAAAGCAGTGCTAAGAGGAAAGTTCATAGCATTAAGTGCCCACATAAAGAACATGGAGAAAGCACACATTGGAGACTTAATATCCCACCTGAAAGCTTTAGAAAAAAAAGAAGCAGACTCACCTAGGAGAAGTAGAAGACTGGAAATAATCAAATTGAGGGCTGAAATCAACAAAATAGAAACACAGAAAACAATCCAAAGAATCAATGAAACAAAAAGCTGGTTCTTGGAGAAAATCAATAAAATTGATAAACCCCTATCCAAACTAATTAAACGGCGGAGAGAGAATATGCAAATTAACAAAATCAGAAATGAAAAGGGAGACATAACCACAGACACAGACGAAATTCAGAGAATTATTAGATTTTACTACAAAAACCTGTATGCCACAAAATTGGAAAATGTAAAAGAAATGGACACATTTTTAGATAAGTACCATATACCAAAGTTAAACCACGACCAGGTGAACAATCTAAATAGACCTGTTAGTCGCAAAGAATTAGAAGTTGTTATAAAAAGCCTCTCCACCAAAAAAAAGTCCAGGTCCAGACGGCTTCAATGCAGAATTCTACCAGAACTTCCAATAAGACCTAATACCTATACCCCTTAATGTATTTCACAATATAAAAACAGAGAACTCATTGCCAAATTCCTTTTATGAAGCTGCAGTTACTCTGATACCAAAACCACACAAAGACATAACCAAGAAAGAGAATTACAGGCCAATCTCACTCATGAACATCGACGCCAAAATACTCAATAAAATACTGGCAAACCTAATCCAAGAACACATTAGAAAAATTATCCATTATGATCAAGTAGGCTTCATCCCAGAGATGCAGGGCTGGTTTAACATACGAACATCTATCAATGTAATCCATCATATAAATAAACTGAAAGAAAAAACCCATATGATCATTTCATTAGAAGCTGAAAAAGCATTTTACAAAATTCAACATCCCTTTATGATAAAGGTCTTAGAGAGATTAGGGATACAGGGGTTATACCTAATTATAATAAAAGCTAGTTATAAAAGCCAACAGCTAACGTCAAATTAAATGGAGAGAAACTCAAAGCTATTCCACTAAAATCAGGAACATGACAAGGTTGTCCACGCTCTCCATACCTCTTTAATATAGTGCTTGAAAATCTAGCAATAGCAATAAGACAACATAAAGGGATCAAAGTGATTCAAATTGGAAAGGAAGAAGTTAAACTTCCATTATTTGCAGACAATATGATAGGGTACATAAGCGACCCCAAAAACTCCACCAAAGAATTCCTTCAGCTTATAAACACCTTTAGTAGCGTTTTAGGATACAAGATCAATTCCAAAAATCAGGTGCCCTCCTATGCACACCTAACACTTAATATACCTGTCAGGGAATGAGAGCCAATTCTCATCTATGATTGCAGATAGAATGTGTTCCCTTAGTATATTTCTGTGGGTGTGTAATTTTTAGGGTGGGTCACTCAAGGTATTATGTCAGTTTATTTGTTTTAATTTTCTGTGTCTATTAAACCAATTGAAATTTTTATATTGTATTTGCATTATTATTGCTGTTTATGGCCATCTTCAGTGCTTGGTGATTCCCTGGGGGTTTAACATATGACAGAGCAGCTGACCTGCCTGAAAGTTGTTTATGTGCAAGAAAAACACACAAACACAGAGGCAGAGGCAGAGAAAGACACAGAAAAGAGAGACTCACCAGTGGCTGTGTGTTCGAGTGGATAGAGGGCAGGGGAACAAGGCAATTAGCTGGGACCTTTAGTCTGTATTTAAAAAGAATAAATGCGTTTTTCTAGGTGCTTCTGATATATGAACTGTTAGAGCAGTGGAACTTTAGAATAACACACAAATGCAATCACTCTGTGGCACAATTTCTCTCCAAGATATATAGGTAGCTTTCTTTTTTCCTTCTTTTTCTTTCTTTATTTCCTTCCTTCCTTTCCTTCTTCCCTCCCTTTTCTTTCCCTCTAGCCTTCGTTTCCTTTCCTCCCTTTCTCTCTCCCTCTCATCTTTCTTTTCCTTTGTCTCTTCAGTAGGGTATACTCTCCCACCCAAGTTGGCACTCAGCACACACCCGTATTAGCTTCCAGCTCACAATGATCCTCCTGTCTCACTTCCATACTGGTATTGAGCCCTCCTGAGGGCTGGAACTAATGAATGTGCCACCAAACCTGGTTCCTAAGGATGCTTCACAAGGCCACGTGGCATCATATTTTTCATTTACCCAAAATTACACATAATACAAATGTGTGTATACAAACAAAGAAATAGTTTAAATGAGATTAAGCCACTTTGACTGACCATCTTCCCCTCAAGAGCTATAAACTACCTAATAAGGAACCCCAGTAACGAATACGAAAAGCCCCCTTTTGAGTGTTAGTTCAGGTAGTCCAAGAGACTGCTGAAAGAGTACAGGCTATGGTCATTGCCTT